>NW_006798376.1:1781902-1791145 GCF_000442215.2 Lipotes vexillifer
TTCCTGCTGCTGTTATAATTATTTGCTGTTGTTCATGCCCTAAATTATTCTGATTGAAAAACAGGAAGCACAAGTAGGAGATTCAGAGAATGAGTAAATAAAAGATTCCATCCTTCATTTAGTGTTTTTCTTTTTAAATCTAAGACTCCAAGTATCTTGATCTGTTTTTAAAAAGCCCCCACTAGAGCTCATTTCCATTTTTATTAGTCCTATAATTATAGACAAAGAGAGTTAATTCTTGATGGCTGTTTCTTCCAACTCAAGTTTGAGTCTCAGAAGATGTTTAGCATTTCAGAAACTCTATTTCTAATATCTTGATAATCTTACAACTTCATGTATTACATTTTGCACTGCACATAGTTTGAGTTATTTCGCATTGGTGAGAATCCCATTTCCTTTTTTTTTTCAGCTCACTCTGCTTCCTGTTATACTCAAGCTTTGTGGATACCTTTTATTGGCTGTATGTCAGTGGCAAATTCCATATAAATGGCTAGATTTCTGCCTCCAAGTATTAAATGACAATGAAAAGCAATGAATATCCACAATTTCTCGGAGTAACTAATTTTAGGGAAACCAGAAATCGCTAAATTCAATCCATAGATAAAAGGCCAAGGCTCTGCCCAGATGATAAGAAACTTGACTAGTTGCTGGGGTGGGGGTAGGAGAGGCAGGATTTTGATCATTCTTATGAGAATGATGGCCATCACCATTGTGACTGTCACCTGCCTCTTTATCCAGAAAGAATGTGGTAAATATAGAAGAGGTTAGCGTTCCTTCCTAAGACAATCAAAGGAGACAAAGGAATTGGACAGGAGAAGTCTTAAATTTTCAGGCTGTACCTTAAGATAAAAATGATGGGTGTTGTTTATCTGAAATATTATTTTTGAAAATGATTGACATTTGGAAGGCATGGCCAATAGCCATATATTCTTAATTTGTCCAAAGCCTTGAAGCCTAGGTGCCTACTCAAGACTGTGCAAACATCCCACAAACATGCACAAACATTTCTTGTGGAAGTCCAGAGAATTCTGCCCAGGAGGTAAGTGATAACAATAGGAGTTCAGACAACATATTAATCCTCTTTATTTCCTTACAGTCCAAAATCTTACCTCTAAGCAGAAGTATTGCATTGGAATGCCCAGCTCGTATAATCTAATCACCATCCCACCTACCTGTAGTTTGGTTTTGATGTTAGTGTTTCTTGCATCGGTTCATTCAAAGTACACATCTGGACCAATTTGGCAGGGTAATGGCTGTGGTGGAAACAGTGGTATCTCAGGATCTGGGATCCTTGCAGGGACCTCAGGGTCTGGGGACATGGTCCCTTCCCTTTCTTACTTCTCTAAGTGGTAGAGAATCTGAATCCAGGTAGTAATGATTACAGATCCCATACTCTGAACTATCTTCTTTCATGCTGGCACAAGAGCCTGCTCATGCCAATCTACAGTGATTTCTCTATCCCTCAAAATTCCTCTAGGTCTCCTGTTTGCCAGAATTCCTTATAATCTTTCTCTCTTTGTGCTGTACCTCTAAGTAGATTATAAATATCTTAATTGCTCTCCAGGTGTTTAGCAGTGACTCATGAGATTTGGTAGGAGTCTAAGAAATCCGTTATGAATAATAGTACAGATGAAGTTGGATCTTCATCTATCGACTTCCAAAAACAAAGTTTGAGATGATGCAGTTCATTCAATGTCTTACAGGGGACTGTCAAGGAGAGGGGTATAGTTTAGCAATCCAGATGTGTGACCTTAAGGAAGTTTCTCAAGCCCTCTACAGCCCTGGCCTGTGCAATGGTGTTAACTCTGCAATGGTGTTACACCACCCTGTGGTGCAGGACCATTGCGAAGGTTAGAGATACTGCAGATAGCCAAGTGTAAGGACCTAAAGATAAAGAATTACCACTCCTTAGACACTCAAAGTAAACCCAGATTCAACCAGAGCAGTGTTTTTCAAACTGTGTTACCTGAGCTGAACTTAAGACTGCCATAGAAGTACTTAATCCAGGGGGGAGGAGTGAGAAGAAATGAAGAGTAAGGGGATGTAGGGCCACTGGTTGGGGCTCCCAGAGGCAGGTCTGTAATCAGAAAAGCCTGATCTCATAAATTTCATACACAAACACACTCCATGAAATTTATTTTGGAAATAAAACAAAGAATTCAGTTATGAAGATAGTTTTAACAATACTGTTTGATCCCACTCAGAAAACTATAGACAACAGTGTTTTCAAGTCAATAAAAAGCTGCTCTATTAGAAATGGGAGGACGTATGAGGGTAGAAAGTGTGTATTATTAGTAAGGCAGACTGTCCTTTGGAGAATACAAGTAGGAAAGAACACTTAGCTGTAGAAGACGCTGTTCAGCTTCCTGAGCCCATAACATTTCTTGACCCTTCCCTCCCTGCCTTTCTAAGAAGTGTGTACTGCCTGTCTAGGATCTACTGCCACATTCACAGTGTAAACTCAGTTCTTAACATGTCGCGGAAATTAGCTGGTTCACTTTCTTACTTACATCCTTCAACACTCCAGGCCTCAGATCTGTATACGCCTCATTTCCAAGAAACTCCCCTTTTCTTTCTCAGTGACTGTGATAGATGGATGTCTCTTTATCTTTTAATTATCATACACTAAGAGATATGCCTCTAGGACTTCCTGGACCCTCACCATGAATTAAATCAATGACCAGCTACACCAACTATAAAGGACCTTTTCCACTATTGGTCCAATGGACTGGATTTAACCATCAGGGAAAACATTCCCCTTATTCAGATGTCACCGACTCAAGTGGTTTCTCTTAAATACATCCATCCACATTTGCTTTTTCACCTAATCCAACCTACACTCAAGAACATGAAAAACAACAAAATCAAACGAACCTTTTCCTTTGTTCTGTTTTCCTACCAACATGCTAGCCATCAAAGTCAATAAATCTACAACTTATTCTTAACAGCATGGCCCGGCAGCCCATGATTTTTTAATTTTTTTCCTTCCCTCTCAACCTGTTCTTCTTTTAATTTTACTTCTCACTATTCTTCAAAAGAATATGCTAATTTGCACAAGGATGGTACTCTTTACTCACTTTGTTTCACTCAAAAAAGAAAAAAAGTAACTTTTCTTAAATATCTCTGTTCAACAGCAACAAAACAAGGGGAAAAAAAACCAAAACACAATGACACCAAGAATAAAACTGACTACTTATTATTGGGTTCATGATTTTCTTTTAAATACTTCTGTATAAACAATTTGGTGCATGGGAGAGTGTACTATGTTTAGGTTAATACAAATTAAGTGCCCATAAAATCTAGATTAGTGGCCTGAACCTTTAGATGCATAGGAATCACCCAGAGGGCTTGTTTTACACAGATTACTGTGCCCCACTCAAAAAATTTCTGAATCAATAGATGGAGGATGCCAGAGATTTTGCAATTGCCTAAGTGATGCTGATGGCTGTTACTGCAGGGACCACTTTGATAAACATTGTAGTAAACATTTGAAGTTCCCTAATCAAGAGTCTACACTTTAGGTGTGGGTAGTAGGCAAACTATTTTTAGGAGCACATTAAAATATATGAATGACAGGTTGGAAATTATAAAAGCATTGTTATCATGACTACTTAGAAATTTATCCAGCCAGCAAAGGACATCCCATAGGAAGAGTGGGCTTCTCAAATTCACCAGTGAATTGCTGAGATTATGTTTCCTCTAGTCAGAGGAAGTTCAAGGGAAAAACAAAGGCAAGCACTCCTGTCATGATTCAATTTTTTCTTTTAATATATTTCTTATGTACAAAATTTTTAAAAATTTCTTTTTATTCTTTAATATTGTTTATTCATAATTCCTACTTTAAAGAAATTCATTAACTAGTAGATTTATAGAAAAATGTAGCTACTTAGTGATGTCTCAAATACTGAATGATAAAATTTCATTGCATGAAACACTCATAAGTATTTAAATGCGCTGCAAAAAGTAGATTCTGCAGTTGGTTTTGATTGCTTATTATGTGTCTCTAAGGCTTTAAGCTTATGGCCTTTTCTTCATTATGTCATACAATTCATCCTTTTGTAACAGATGTACTTAATGTGTCCATATGTTACAATTCAAAACTTAAAAAATAAAACAGTTGTGACTTGTGAATTGTAATTGCTGTGTAACTTTTTTGTGAAAATAGAGTCCTTAGGCCAACAGAAATAATCCTACAGATGCACTTGTGCTTTAAAGCAAAATGAACCACCGCAGACAAAATTTAAAAGTTTGTGACAGCCACAGCACAGCAAAGTATTGTCAAACTCCTGGCCCTCTCTCGAAAACTAGCTCTGGGTCTCAGGGCTTCAGCTTTCACCCATCCCCAAAGCTCTGAGCCTAGAGCATCACTCATAGAATTCAAATGTTAGTTGCGTTTATTAACCATCGTTACTATTGAGCATTCGATGAGAATCCATCACAGTGTAGGAAAGATTTTTTTAAAAGCAATTATAGAATATACAATATTGATCTATCTTAGTACTTTGCTTTTTATTCTTTCAATCAGCTGAGTAAATACTAAAATTACCTCTGATCAAATTATTGAATAAATGAATGAAGGTTTAATACGTCAAAAACTAACACAAGCTTTGCATTGTGGAAAAGCTTTTTATGATGCAGGTCTTTGTGGGAAAATGACAAATTCTGAAGGATTAAAGAAACTGGTGAAAAAAAAATCAGCCTTCCTAGCCCATTGTTTAGATTTACTATTAAATTACCCACAATTCTTAAAAAGTAATAATATCCCATCAGTTAGAGCCTGACTATTCTCTACATATAGGAAACACTCAAGGTATTCAATGATTGGACAATTAAAGGATGGAGCAAGAGAGTAATTTATCTAACCTTAAGAAGGAATTAAGTACTATTGCCTTCCTTAGACTGGGAGAGGGTTTTGCTTTTTTCCCCCAAGAAGCACTGTTAACATATGCCTATTTGCCAGATCTAGTCAATACTAGACTTGGACCTTTTCTGGAAACAGTTAAATATAAATTCTAAATAAATTCTGACTGTAACAGCTTCCATAAAAACACTAGGGGGGAAAAAAACAAACTTCAGCCTGTAAAAGAAAACAATTGTAGTTTAATAACCGTTTTCTTCTCTGAAATTCACTTTTAATCCACTTAAACAATAAAGGAATGTAAAGAATAGCTTCTGCCCATTTGTTCATGCTAGTCTGTTATATCATCATTGGTACCTTATGAGTTGATTCCTTTATTAAAGAAATTTATTTCTCAGGGATTACATTACTGGATTTATGTTACTAATTTTTACGGTATTCTTTAATAGACAAATGTGATACAAAATTGTACTAGGAAGAATATTATCCAATTAAGTCACTAAAGAAGTGTACCTACTTCTCCAGGATGACGCCTTAATACACTGTTCGCTTCATCGTCCAGGATGATGACAACTCCTGGCAAGCTACTGGGCTACTCCTTCTGTAATCCAGGTCATATTTCTAGTTCTTATCACCTAAATTTATTTTGTGTCTTTCTTCAGGATTCTTGGTACAAAGCATGCACTGGACTGGGAGAAAGCAAAGCATGCATCTTTTTAACCTGCCTCTCGAAGGTAAAACAGAGACTGTCTCAACACAGTTATCTCCTCTGCCTTTGCACTGTCACACAGGGAGCTTGACAGTATGGAGTTGCTCCCGGTCATTAAAACCCCAGGTATTAACTGCACACACGTTGATTGATTGTACTGGCAGACAATGTTGCTTCATTTTCACACGGAAAAATCTTTACCATAAATACATCGCTTTATGCAACTCTATGACGGCATTTCCTAAAAAGTATCTAACTGCTTACTTCTTGATTTAGTCATCTTAAGAAATCTTCAAGGTTTACAGCCACTCCAAGAGCTTCATCTAGAATTCCTTTACATTCACAATAAAACTGGCATTCATTCCTTGTGTTCCTTTACCAATAAAAAGTACTGTATGTTGACTGTATAGGCACAGGCATTACATTTATAGTGCATACAGGGATTTGAGCAAGAAATTATACTCAAATCTCCTTTTACTTTTTTTTTAATGTATCACCTTATACTAAATCAGACATTTTCTTCCTTCCTGCCAATGAAATGACTAGCTCTTGTATTAATCATATTTGAATATATGTAGGCAGTAATTATATATGTCATTCTTACATTTTTTTAACAAATGTTTCTATTAACTACTTTGCAAAGCTGAAATTGAAAGTAGCATCCTTAAAACATGGCCTCCCTCCCCCTTCCTCTCTCTTTTTTCATGTGCAACGCCACAAACCTTTTAAGTATAAATTTTTATGTGATATAATATTCTTCTCTTTAATACACTGGTTTACTGTTATTCACTAACAATCCAATTATTGACAGAAATTAAGCTTTCATTTCAACCTGATTATTATCCATTGTTTTGTGTAGATTGGTTTGTACCATAAATAGTTTTATGTTATCGTTATGACAAAATGTAGTCCTCTAAGTTTTCATCATCCTGGAAAAACAGACATGACTTAAAGCTCTCAAGGTAAAAATAAAAAGTACCGACGGAATTTAGCATGTGTGTAAATGTTACAGTTAATGTTTAACAAACCCACAAGTGTATCTTACATTTTGAAAGTGGTTTTAAAGGCACATTAGGATTACCATGGAGTTCCCCTATTTTCTCAGGATGAAGTGAGAAGGAAGGGGGTCTATATCACTACATGTGGTATTAAATATTTTAATATCACTACCTGTGAAATAAAATTCTTATTATCTCAGGCTGTGGCATTTAATGTTACTGGGCAGTGGTGCTACCACTGAAGTGTATTTGCTGGCTTTAGTCCTTTTACTTTTTTCCCCACTCATCGTTAAGGTTTTGACAGTTGGCAGATTTTCCTGAGTCAGGTTGAATAATGTAGTGTTTGAAACAGAGCTGCAAGGGAATACACAAGCCACCTCACTGCATAGACTCAACTTAATTTTAAAAACAAAAATAAACAGAAAAATCCAAACCTTTTAACTTCATTCTTAAAAAGTCTTTGACACAGTGAAATATCTTCATTGGTCAGCTTCCCCCTGTCAAATATCTCAGGAAAGCTTAAGTATGGAAAGTTGAAAGTATTCAAACGAAAGCAGATGTTATTCAAGTCACCAATTTGTCAGATTTCTTGTGGGATGTTTAGGTTCTTTTGTGTTAGTACTGAAGTACTTTAGTCCTGAGGAATTTTTAAATACTCGCTATAAATAATCGAAGGAGAAAGAACTACTCAGATATTTTGCCCAAGTCAGTTCATAAAAGAGCTTCCACACCCACGATAGACATACTTTGCAGATAACTTTTCTATGCTAATCACCTTAACCTGGTATCAAGACGGTTTCCTACAAAGAGAGAGCTTTTAGTCTTGGGTTTTTACTGGGGTCTCTTTGAATAAGACCATTCGAATAATATACTGTCTAAGGTTTGGGGCACTTTGAGCGGGACACTCAAAATGTGAGGAACAGACTTCAATTTAGTATCTGCAGGCAAAAATTCTAATTCGTGTACAACTGGAGCAAAGCTGGAGCAAAGAGCATGTGATTCAAATCCAAAAAAATCCCTGAGTAGTTGGGAGAACTGGCTGTGGGAAATCTAGGTAAAAATAAGACATGTTTTTGCAAATTCACAAACAGGGTATATGCCATTTAATCTCTCTCTCATTGTAAACTAAGGGCCTTTTCCATCCTATTTGTTTCCAGTAACTTCAACTTCTCCATTTTTGTGCGTTTAGAGAACCTGGGGCATAGAATTAAGGTAAGAGGCCCTGGGTTAGTGTAAATTTACATTGCTCTAGCTGTGAGTGTAGTGAAAGTGAAATCACAACCAGGAATAAGACTTAGAAAAACATGATAATAATATGCTTCCAGATACGGGAACTGAGTAAGTCAGGGGTATTGAATGGACATATTAGAAATTCCTATGCCTTATGGGGTTTGAAAATGGACGGTTACACTTTCCTTTGTTAGTATAATCCCAAAATATTTAGACAGAAATGTGAAATTCAAACAACACTGGAGACATTGTTTGGTGTTATGGAAACCAAATATAACCACTATTTTTTTTTCTCCCCATGGCATCTGGAATGCTTGTAATTGGATAGATGCAATCAAAGTGACCATTTTCATATCACAGTTAATAAAGAAAACTTGAGCCTATTTAAGCCATGAATAACCTCAAGGCATTTGTTAGATTTGTTTCCAATATAATGTTAATTTTTTATATTTTTATATCCTCATCCCTCAGGGGAAAATCAATGGTGTTGTTTTATAAGATAAAAGTAACATAACATGGATTTCTTTCCCCCGTATCACTGTGGGTTTTGTTGTAAAAAAATATTCTTAGTGCTATCAGACCTTCCTCCTGGTGCTACCATAATAACCAATAGTATATTGGTTATTTATTTTCAAAAGAATTCCAGTTGATTTTTCCCAGATGAAAAACAAAGAGCTTGCTTCAAATAACCATTATTTTAGTTGGATCACTATGAACAAGCTTATAATCATAATTTAGAGCATATGTCATCTGTAACTCTAATAAAAACATTTTCTTTTTTGGATTAAAGACTTGATTGTAAGATCTGAAACCATAAAACTCCTAGAAGGAAACTTAAGTAGTAAGTGTCTTGATATCAGTCTTGGAGATGATTCTTTGGATTTGACACCAAAAGCAAAGGCAACAGAAGCAAAAACCAACAAGTGGGGCTACATCAAACTAAAAACTTTCTGCACAGCAAAGAAAGCCAATGAAATGAAAAGGCAACTTTCAGAATGGGAGAAAATGTTTGCAAATCATATATCTGATAAGGGGTTGATATCCAAAATATATAAAGAACTCATACAACTCAATAGCAAAAAAACCAAACAATTTGATTAAAAAGTGGGCAGAGGATTTGAATACACACTTTTCCAAAGAAGACATAGGGATGGCCATAAGGCACATGAAAAGATGCTCAACATCACTAATCATCAAGGAAATCCAAATCAAAACCACATGAGTTATCACCTCTCACCTGTTAGAACGGCTATTATCAAACAGACAAGAAATAACAAGTGCTGGCGAGGATGTGGAGAAAAGGAAACACTTGTGCATTCTTGGTGGGAACATAAATTAGTGCAGCCACTATGGAAAACAGTATGGAGGTTCCTCAAACAATTAAGAATAGAACTACCCTATCACCCAGCAATTCCACTTCTGGATGCTTATTCAAAGAAATAAAACAC
>NW_006798376.1:1791188-1814516 GCF_000442215.2 Lipotes vexillifer
TCCCACCCTCCCTATCCCACCCCTCTAGGTGGTCACAAAGCACCGAGCTGATCTCCCTGTGCTGTGCAGCTGCTTCCCACTAGCTATCTATTTTACGTTTGGTAGTGCATTAAGTCCATGCCACTCTCTCGCTTTGTCTCAGCTTACCCTTTCGCCCTCCCCATATCCTCAAGTCCATTCTCTACAACTGCGTCTTTATTCCTGTCCTGCCCCTACATTCTTCAGAACCATTTTTTTTTTTAGATTCCATATATATGTGTTAGCATACGATACTTGTTTTTCTCTTTCTGACTTACTTCACTCTGTATGACAGACTCTAGGTCCATCCACCTCACTACAAATAACTCAATTTCGTTTCTTTTTATGGATGAGTAATATTCCATTGTATATACGTGCCACATCTTCTTTATCCATTCATCTGTCAATGAACACTTAGGTTGCTTCCACGTCCTGGCTATTGTAAATAGAGCTGCAATGAACATTGTGGTAGATGATTATTTTTGAATTATGGTTTTCTCAGGGTATTTGCCCAGTAGGGGGATTGCTGGGTCATATGGTAGTTCTATTTTTAGTATTTTAAGGAACCTCCATACTGTTCTCCAGAGTGGCTGTATCAATTTACATTCCCACCAACAGTGCAAGAGGGTTCCCTTTGCTCCACACCCTCTCCAGCATTTATTGTTTGTAGATTTTTTGATGATGACCATTCTGACTGGTGTGAGGTGATACCTCATTGTAGTTTTGATTTGCATTTCTCTAATGATTAATGATGTTGAGCATCCTTTCATGTGTTTGTTGGCAATCTGTATATCTTCTCTGGAGAAATGTCTATTTAGGTCTTCTGCCCATTTTCGGATTGGGTTGTTTTTTTGATATTGAGCTGCATGAGCTGCTTGTAAATTTTGGAGATTAATCCTTTGTCAGTTGCTTCTCTTGCAAATATTTTCTCCCATTCTGACGGTTGCCTTTTGTCTTATGTTTTCCTTTGCTGTGCAAAAGCTTTTAAGTTTCATTAGGTCCCATTTGTTTATTTTTGTTTTTATTTCCATTTCTCCAGGAGGTGGGTCAAAAAGGATCTTGCTGTGATTTATGTCATAGAGTTCTGCCTATGTTTTCCTCTAAGTGTTTTATAGTGTCTGGCCTTACATTTAGGTCTTTAATCCATTTTGAGCTTATTTTTGTGTATGGTGTTAGGGAGTGTTCTAATTTCATTCTTTTACATGTAGCTGTCCAGTTTTCCCAGCACCACTTATTGAAGTGGTTGTCTTTTCTCCATTGTATATTCTTGCCTCCTTTATCAAAAATAAGGTGACCATATGTGCGTAGGTTTATCTCTGGGCTTTCTATACCACTTATTAAGTGGTTGTCTTTTCTCCATTGTATATTCTTGCCTCCTTTATCAAAAATAAGGGGACCATATGTGCGTAGGTTTATCTCTGGGCTTTCTATCCTATTCCACTGATCTATTTTTCTGAAAAACACTAACTCTTAAAGATACATGTACCCATATGTTCATTTCAGCATTAACTACAATAACCAATATATGGAAATGACAGGTATATCAATGAATGAATTAGTAATGGAAATGTGGTGTATATATACACAATGGAATACTATTAAACCATTAAGAAGAAGGAAATGCTGCCACTAGTAACAACATGGATGGACACTGAGGGCATTATGCTAAGTGAAATAAGTCAGAGAGAGAAAGACAAATACCATTGTGATCTCACTTATATGTGGAATCTTAAAAAAAAAAAAGAGTTCTGGCTCTTAAATAGAGAGAACAGATTGGTGATTGCCAGAGGTTTTGGGGGGAGAGGGGCAGTGAGGGGTGGGTAGAATTGAGTGAAGGGGGTCAAATTGCTCAAACTTCCAGTTATAAAATAAATAAGTCCTGGGGATGTAATGTACTCATGGTAGCTAGAGTTAATAATACTGTGTTACATTTAAGTCCTGGGGATATAATGTACTCATGGTAGCTAGAGTTAATAATACTGTGTTACATATTTAAAAGTTTCTAAGGAAGTAGATCTCAAAAGGTCTAATCGCAAGAAAAGAAATTTTGTAACTATGTATGGTGATGGATATCAGCTAGACTTATTGTGGTGACCATTTTGCAATATATTCAAATATTGAATCATGCATATCTGAAACTAATACAATGCTATATGTCAATTATACCTCAATATATAAAAATAAGACAACTATTTTTTATATCCTATTTAAAAAAAAGACTACCCACAGGTGTTAGGTTCACATTCGTTATCAGAGGAAGTCACTGGAATGTATTTATTTAAGGCCTGATACAGTTTCAAAAAGTGCTCTTGTGAACAAGAAATGACTCAGGTACATTGAGGAGCTCTTGAATGTCACCTAGGATTCAGTGATGACTGTGCAATTAAAAATGCATTAAAATGCTAGGCAGCTTTCAGGCTAATCTAGGGAGAAAGAAAAGGGGGATCAACACTTTCAATCATGAAAGAAAGTGGGTATTGTTGGGGGAAAAGGAGTCACAAGCCAGGTAAGTGAGAAAGAAAAAAGGTGTGGATAGACAAGCTATTGAGTAGGAAGGGCAATTTCCTCAGACTTAGACTATTACACCCAAGTAGATGAATGCGTTTTGAAAGATACTCCAAGTGGTCATCACTGGCAAAATAATGGTTAAGAAAAAATAGACAAGACTCAACACAATCCTGAATTCTGAGAAACGACTGGATCTAAAAAGCCAACTAAGGACATTTTAAAATATCACATGTTAAGAGTAAGATAGCATCGCTGTAGTCATTTGGTAAAACTAACAGCCATGATGGAATCTAATCAGAATTATAAATTATAAAGCGATCAGCCTGAGAGTATAATTTAAACAAATTTAAAATACTATTTAAGAACTATAATCATCAATCATAAGTACAATCTCCCTGGAATGTATAGAAGACAGCACAAAAGTTTCTGAAAAACAAATGACCATTATTCACACCTTATAGCTCTTACACAACATTCAGAAGTTGTTAATACATATTATTCCTTACACATGCACAAAACCTCTGCATCTAAACATGCAGAGATGTATTTGTACACCATCAACCACAGACTCTTTTCTGAATACAACCGCCACATCTTTGAGCACGATAAACACACACAACCACATACACACTCATGAGACATCTGAGTCTGTGTTAAAGAACATGCTCCATCACTCATTCCCTTTAATGATGGATGTTCTGACCCCAAAACAGTTAGGATCATAATTTGCATTCAACAGCCAGTTCCTTCTTGTTCAGTCAGATGCATAATGTCTATTTAAATTTACCAAGCATGAGAACAGAGGCTAGTGCAAATGAACAGCATTTTATAAGAACCTAATAAGAAAATTGACTTTCATGAAGCCAAGCAATCATCTTACAAAAAATCTTTTGCTATATAATTAATTTAAATATTCAATTCACTTTATTTAAAGTATTTCTTTAATAATAATTCAATATTCCAAAATAGTAAGCACCATGTTACTATCAATTGCTGGCCTTTGGAAAATTTGTAGTTTCAGTTAGATTAAATGAGCAGTACACAAGGCTGAAATATTTTTATAATTGAAATATTTTAAAACCTTAAAAAATTATTCATAATACAGAGAAAGCCTGTTTTAATCCAAATGTGCTATTATGGCTCCTTTTTGCCCTAAAAGTAATATATTTCTCATGAAAATGAAGCACGATAGTAAAATCTGTTTACTTAATGGAGTCATCACTGCTCTTTTTTCTAGTTAATGTACTTTTTAAGTAAGTTAAAGTTCTGGCAGAATCTTTTATGGGTCATCGGGCTTCATTATTCTTTGAGTCATATAATTAAATAATCACATGGAATAAAAACATGGCAGTGCCTATCAACCAAAAGAGTTGTGTTCTCAGAGGTCAAGAATCAAATGCCAAGAAAGACTCATCTAATAAGGGCCCCAACTGCCATTGATGTTACAGTGATTTCAGTGACTAAAAAGGTGACTCACTAACAAGACCTATAAGAATTTCTGTGACTCTAGCTGGCCATGCATTCTTGAGTTCTTTACAAGCCAAGTTTTAATATCACATTGTCAATCATATGCCATACTTCTGAGAAGAAAAAAAAAAAGCAATCTATAAAACAGTCAGTGACACCCAGACAAGATTAATTAACATTAACAATCTGTCATTTTGCCAACAGGATTGTTTTAATGACACAACCTAATCAAAGTAACTTGTGACTGCAATCATCCACAGGATGTGTCAGAAGAACTTTTCAAACATGAAATATACACGTCTGCCTGAAGATGCAATGGACTTTCCACTGTTGGCTTTGGCATTCAGCTCTGTTTGTTACACACTCATTACATCCTGTACTCAGGAAGAAGGAATATTTAAAACAAACTTCTTTCCCTTCTAACTACTGCAGCTGCGTCTACCAAGCAATAAAAGTTGCTAGAGAAATCATATATACACATACATGTAAAATTAGGGAAACAAGCTGCTTTAACGCCTTGATTTAAAATAAGCTCAATCAGTAGAAAAGAAAAACGCTGTAATATACAGCTTGATGAGCAGCTGAGGACAAGAATATACTCAGACGCAGTTCTAGAATTCAGGATATCTTACTCAGTGTTTGAATGAGACGAAGGACATTTCTCCTCAATCTTTCTAAACTACTGAATGAATAAGTGAAATTTATGTGGGGAATGCAACCCAAAATAGACAGATAACGTAAAATTTTCTTAAATATGATTCTCAGGCTTTAAAGGCAGAAAAATGAAAAGTCTTGCTTCTGTTTAATTCTAATTTATAAAATTATATCATTTTGTAAATCCTAATTTAATGAGTTCTAGGTTAAAGGATACTTTTCATAAGTCAGCAATAAAATTTAGCTCAATGTTAACAATCATCCTTTAGGAGGAAAATATCAACTGTACTGCAAAGCAATAATTAGAATATAGATTATTTTAATCTTTACAAAGATTAAAATCGAGAGGCATGTTAACACCTCGCAGGTCCACGGAAAAGACATTGAAAGTATCTGAAAAAATAAAAAGAAGAAAGAACAGCCTTACTCTTGACGGTCGCCGTCCGCGTACAGTTGTAAAGAATAGCCAACTCCCCGAATACTTTTCCTGGACCCATCGTGCACAGCTTCACACCTTCTTTTGTAACTTCAACCTTACCATCTAAAAAGAAGGAAAAACACATCATTTCGATTCTCTGTCATGCTTCATTTCATTTGTTGCATTTCCAAGATGAGATGAGGAGGGCCAGGCTCATTTTCAAAAATGCAAAGCAGCTACCAACTAAAACAAAGTCATCCTCAAGATGCAGTGCAAGAAATGCAATAAAATATGTAAGTTAAGAAATCCATATCCTTTCCTAAATTAATCACTGATAAGATTAGAGATGAGACTAAAAGAAAACACCAAAAAAAGACAGAGATAAAAATGGCAACATGTGAAATTATTCCAAATGCAATATTAGAAAACTCTGGTAATTCCAATATTAAAGTCATTTTGAATTTGAAAGAAAAATTGAGTATGTACATTTTATACAGCACACTTCATACTCGGGAATTCTCATCTGAGTAAGGCAGCTATTATGCAAAGGGAAATTACTTTGATCCTAGAGCATTATTTAATTGCAACTCATGGCATCTTTTATTTTTAAACATCTTATCTGACTTGGGCAAGACTGTTTCATCTGCTTCCCAGCCCTGCAACATGGACTGTAAGGAAACCAAACTATAAGTGTTGAGGAAAAAGAAAGAGACACTGGGACTGCTGATGCTCCACAAAGGATTTGGAAAATGAAAGGCTAAAGAAGGAAAAAGCTAAGTAAACAGCGTGCACTGGGTATACACTGTTGCCTGAAAGTAAGGAAATGCTATTCATGAAGGAAATGGAAAAAAATGCATTTTTAAAAAAGTCATAGCTATGTACACTAAAAATTCCATCACCTAACATAATGGGGGAAGAAATAAAAAGGCAACACAATCTATTCTACACTTAATCCTACCCTTCTATTATTCCTCCTTCCTTCTACAGAAGGAAAACCTAATGCTTGGCAGTAGCTAGTGATGGTAAGGAACTAATGCTACCAAGTTTGTCCAAATGTCAGGCCTTCATGCACTGACTCCATAATTATCACTTTAGCTATGTGCTTCCTGTAATATTTAACTTTTCGGAGTTTTAGCTTTACATTTACTCCCTCCTTTTTAAAAGTCAATCCAGTTTTACCTAAGCAATAATATTTATAAAATTATAGGGTTGTTCAAACACCTGTTGAGATAAAATCTTATATATTAAAAAACTTTTTAAAAAGCTGAATTCATGTACCACTGATGCGAGATCAATCCTTCAGAGGGCACTGTTCTACCCTGAAAACTATTTCATCTGAGTGGTATCAATGGAGAGAGAATGCTGCAGTAATTAGGGTAAAATTTCAGACAAAATCTACTCACTGTTCTTGAACTGTGTATCTGTTCCTCCTCTGTGTGTTAAGAAGCTATTTAGGAATGAATGTATCCAAAAATCCTAAAAGTTTGGAAATACTTTTATGCAGGTATGACCACTAAAAAGTCTAGCTTTTTCATGCCTTACTTCTTGACTTCAGGAAGGGAAACTTTCTCTTGATAGGTACATCAAAACCAACCCAGGAAATTCTTATTTTTTTAAGCTTCAGTTGCTCCTCCCATGACATCCCCACCCAGCCGTTTCTCTCAATGGCAAGCCTATTCCTCCAGAAATTTCATCCGCCACCCAAGAACGAAAGATAGGCTCAGAATACAACATAATTAAGACATTTATACATCATTTGAAGTCAGACCAGGAGTTAAGTTCTGGTTCTCTTATCAGTTCCTTACTAGCCTTGTGTCCCTGGGCAAGATGTTAATTTTTCTATGCCTCAGTTTCTTCATTAATAAAATGATAAAAGCAAAGTACCTATCTTATTGTGTAGTTTATAAAATGAAAGGAGATAAAGCAGATGCAATGCTTAGCACAGTGCTGGCATAGAGCAAATCTCAGTAAATACTACCTGTTATTATTGGTATTATTTGCATTATGTTTCTTTCTTATCATTTAAATGTAGGTAGGGCTTATTAGATTACACTGAAGCACAACATTCCATCATCTATTACAGAAACCAGTCAAGGTCCATGTAGGATAATATTTTTTCATTTTTGTTTTCTAAATGGAGAAAACATTTGTTTCAGATTTTCTCCCTCTGGGGGGCTGAGGAGAGAACTTTGGGGTTTTAATCAATATCACACCCAAAGAAGAAAGAAGAATCGCAAGAATTCACACTGATCTACCTGGCAGAATGCAGTATTTTTGTACTCCTTCCTACTTGGCAATGTCCGGCCAACATTTGTTACAGTATTGCTTCGACAGCTATAGTCTTATGGTAGAGGTTCCCACGAATAACACAGTAACAATTTTCTCACACATTATAAAATTCTTTTGACTTAAAGCTCTAGCTTTAACTATATTACTAGAACTAAGAGCAGAATGAATAATGCCTAAAGAACTTTCATACACAGCTCATTTTGTACAAGTCTGCTTCTCTGTCTCTTTGGGTCCCACGGTTTAAAGTCTTCAGTGGAAAAGAATCCATAGGAATTAGACCACTGCTAAGAATCCTGCTGGACAGTTTCAGAGTTAGGTCTTCTTAACCACTAACCAACCTGAAAAAAAAACGGCCAGACATTGGGAGTCTTGTTTTAGCTCAGTGGTTTCTTAAAAGGCATCTGTGGACCCATCACATCAGAACTAATTTATAAAATCCAGATATTCCTCCCTCTGGGAAACTGTAAATATCCCTCCACCCAGTGACCACTCCACTTGGTCCTAGAGCCCCTCACTTCTCTGAAAAACCATGCTCATATAACACTGATCTGTTTTAACTTATGGACAGTTTATATTATAACTGTTCATGTTTCCCATTCTCATATAACTTCTAGAAGGTTCACAGCATAATTGTACAGGACTCTGGGGTTTCGAGTTTGTGCAAACACTCACTCACTTCTGGTTACAGTTCATTTTCCTGATCTGATATTTTCTTAATTTTCTCAAGATTAATTCACTTTTTTGGAAAAGATAGGTATAAGTGATTTTATATATATATATATATATATATATATATATGAATAATTAGTGTTGGTAACAGAAGGTTGAATCCTATATTAATTAGAATAGCAAAAAAATTTTTTTAATACTTGCTAAAACAAAAATAGAAAGTTAGATGTCAAAAATCTTTTCCAGATTAAATTAAACACTGCAGATTCAATATATTCACAATAGCCAAGGAAGAAAGGGATTTGATCTCATATAATAGTTGAGAAAGGTCTAAAAAGCACTGTATTTTTTTTTTTTAATGAACAGAAAGATCTAAACGTTAAACAGAAACAAAGTGTCTGGAAATTGCTACCCTGAGTCATAATTTGATCACTTATCCTTCCTCATACCTGTTGTGTGGATGGGGAATGAGTAATTTAGGGAGGCAAGATCGACTGGGCACTAAAAAGAAAGAAAGGTACACACAAGGCATTAATGAGAGTTTTTTGAGAGACATTTAGAAGTGCTGTCATTTCCAAGAGCCCAATAAGATGAGTTATTGATGTTAAATGTGAATTTGGTTAAGCTCATTCACTGTGCCACACACCAGCCTTGAAGCAAAATTAGAAGTGATTATACATTTACAAAGGATTTCCAAGTAAGGACTAAGTGGTTCACTTAAGAAAACTAAGAACAAGACAGTCAAAAGTTTACTGCATACACCGAGCAGCTCTTATTCCCACCTGGTCAACCTCCTTTAAAGTATTAGATTCATCTTGAAGCCACTCCCCTCATATATACTCCTTTATCGCACTGTGTCTAAAAACAAGATTTGTTTTAAATGGACTCCATGCGCATGGAAAGTAGGTAGGCCTACGTGTGGTAATTTTGGTTGTGAGGGGAGGGAGGTGGGGAAACAAATAGGGAAAAAGTCAAGTAGGCCGAATATATAGCACACTTGTGCAGAGGCTTACAGCACTGTAGAAATAGGCCAGCTTGGAGGTTTTTATATAATTATAATTTGCTGTTAACTTTAGGAATATATTTTGATGAATTTACCTCAGGTCAGATTTGATTAATTTCTATTTCTTAAAACAACAGAAGAGAATCATTAGCATTTATTCATGACTGTTTTAATACTTCAATTTAGTTTGATTTTCAAATATGTTAGATTTCAAATCAAAGACTTTTTTTTAAAGAATAGCAGAAGGACATTTTCGAACATCCTAGTAGAGTTCTAGACTTTTTCCATGATTTTCCCTGGCTAAACTCAACAGCGACGAGAGGCTATTAGAACTGTTACTTGAGGAACTCATAATAATCCAAAATGTGGTTAATTTATGTCTTCTACTTCTCTTTTTATTCACTTTTGATTTTTTTTAATGTGATACTATACTGGTGTTATTTTTACTATGCCCTATTCTCTACCAGGAAAGGAAACAAACATTCAAATCATTTTAATTTGAACTTCGCTAAACTGCTAAAGTTATTTGTGCGAGAGATGTTGGAATGCTGGCTTAGATAAAATGTAAGGGCTATTTATAGTTTCATTTGGCTCTTTTTATCACTCCTGCCATTAGCATGAATAATTGAAAGCTTTATCACAGTAACTTGACTGTATTTTTTATTCTACTTCTGGTACCACATGCCCATTTATGATCTGCAATGGGCTGAGTCATAGTACTAAATTTTTTTTTTTTTTTTTTGCGGTATGCGGGCCTCTCACTGTTGTGGCCTCTCCCGTTGCAGAGCACTGGCTCCGGACGAGCAGGCTCAGCGGCCATGGCTCACGCGCCCAGCCGCTCCGCGGCACGGGGATGTTCCCGGACCGGGGCACGAACCCGTGTTGCCTGCATCGGCAGGCAGACTGTCAATCACTGACCCACCAGGGAAGCCCATAAGTACTAAATTTTGCCACTTTGAGCAATAATCAACCTACCTGTTGCTCTTTGGTATCACTATTTATGTACCACTTTGGGGAAATGCTGTTAAGAGATCCATAATAAAGCATCCATACTTTTATCTATCTTTTATAAGAATCAGTAGGTCCTATAAATAAATGAAGACATTGAATTTATAAGGAGACCCACAGTCTCCTGGCTTTGTTTATCTTCATGGGTTTTTCACTAACTGGTGGTTTTGTACCATAGGACTTTCATGATAAGGCAAATCAGTTTAGAGATTTACTAGTGGCAGGCTGAGACAGAATGGTTGGCAATAACCTAATTATGAACACTCTGTGCTTAGTTCCAACAAGCCTGGTTGGAATATTCAAGACAACTTGATTGGTCTTTAAAGGGAGACAGTTGTTTTATCAAAGGTCCGATCTAGACAAGACCTTCCATCTCTTTCATTCTCTAATACGTTCATAATTTTGTAGGTTTGAGACCACAGCTTTTACATTATGTATTCTCTCATGAGGGTTTCTGTAGCTCCTAGATTCAATAGGAACATTCAACATTGTGGTGGTTGAGCTGTGCTGTGACCAGCATATATACATTTTCTCTAGGAGATGAGGTTACTTATGTATCTTGTTTTTTTCCTTTTTAGTTTTATTTAGATACAATTGACATAGAACATTGCATGTAGGTTTAAGGTCTATAGCATAATAACTTGACTTATATATTGTGAAATGACTACTACAATAAATTTAGTTAACATCCATCATTTCATATAAACACAAACATTTTTTTTTCCATGTGATGAGAAATTTTAGGATCTACTCTCTGCTTTCTCAATGGATTAACAATACTCTTATACTGAACTTGCCTTGTAGGGTCATTTTAGATGGGGGTTACTGTCATCTGGGAAGAAAGTAGAAATTAATAAGGCTACTATGGGCTAACTAAAGGGAAAAGCCATCTCATTGCCAGGGACACACACTATATTCTTAGACAGTGTTCCTTAAGAATACTTCTTGTCAGTCATTTATATATGTCTTCTTTAAGCCAGTATAAGGAAAAAGACTGTCTCACTATGAGATGTAAGTTTGTTCTTGAATTAAAGAAGGGCAGTGTGTCAGCACCTTATCAGTTCTCTATTTAAGTTTGATTTCAAGTCCAAAAGGATATGGTCTCTCTGGATCTAAACTCCTGCTCCTTAAATGAGGTGTTAATTTTGATTGAAAAATCATTTTTTGGCCATTGAATAAAAGCCTGTGAAAAATTGCCCTGTTTTAGTATTTAGTATTACGTGTTATCTTCCTAAGTTTGCTTTAGTGCTTTTTGTTTTAAATTTTTTTTTGGTTTACTAGTTTCTCATTACAGATTAGCGATAAGAGAAGGAGAGAGATGGAGACCGAGAGAGAGAGAGAGAGAGAGAGAGAGAGAGAGAGAGAGAGAGAGAGAGAGAGAGAGAGAAACTTGGTTCTTCCCTAAACTATTTGTGCTTTCATAGTTTCTTTAACCATCAGGTCCTTATAATACTTTAGATGGGACCAAGCTCTCCATTCAGAGAAGTCACTTCTTTGATATTATCACAGCAATAACTCTTACTAGAAGCACAAAAGTACTAGTCATCCAAATGGAATGAAACAATCTGAGATACAAGAGGCTAGTTGAGGTTCAAGCCACATGAGTGAAGAACTTTGTTTCTTCTCCTTCAATTAGGCACATCTGATCTCCCTTCTGGTCATGACTGCTATAAATATACTTGATACAATATTTCTTTGTACTAAATTACAATAGATTATAATACATATTGAATATAAAATAAAATCAAAAACATAAATGAGGCATCTAGAACTAAAAATCTCACTTACGGAAAAAAAATAGAAAGAGAGAAAGCTAGGTTAACATGCACATCAATATACTTGAACTTCGGGCTTCCCGGGTGGTGCAGTGGTTGAGAATCTGCCTGCCAATGCAGGGGACACGGGTTCGAGCCCTGGTCTGGGACGATCCCACATGCCGCGGAGCAACTAGGCCTGTGAGCCACAACTACTGAGCCTGCGCGTCTGCAGCCTGTGCTGCGCAACGAGAGAGGCCGCGATAGAGAGAGGCCCGTGCACCGCGATGAAGAGTGGCCCCCGCTCGCCGCAACTAGAGAAAGCTCTCACACAGAAACGAAGACCCAACACAGCCAAAAATAAATAAATTAATTAATTAATTAAAAAAAATATATATATATATATACTTGAACTTCACTTTTTGTTTTGGTTTCTAACTCTTGAGGTCTTAGGGCATACATATCCTCAAAGGAAACCTACATGAGGAAACAGACTGAAATGCAAGCAATTTGGATACAGAAAATCATCTGAACCATCAGAGTGAAAGTCTGGAATGAACAACTTACATTGCAGCACTTCTGTCCTTGAGGATATTTAAGGAGTAAGAATTTACTAAACCTACTGTAGATGGCTCAACCATTGACCTGACATGAACTGGAAGGATTTCACAAATACCATGATTCTATAATCTTTCTACACATTATGTTTTGAAATTCTAGCACTTTAAAGTATTCAAAAGGCACTAAATAAATATCTGTGGACTAATTTCAATTGCTAGTGATGAAGAAAGGTAAAGACAGGCCAGAGAAGAGATATTCACACATAGGAAAGGATCATTCCCTGAATAATCAGAATTGAACAGATAATTTGTCTCAAGTTTATTAAGCTTAATTTTAGTATAATGCCTTTTTGCTCTATTATTTCTGTGATACATGAGCACCTCAATTAGCCTAAACAATGAATGGCCATGTCTGTAGTTAATTTAGAGACAGGCAAATGACAAGTACTATTATCACTGTCAGACTTGTGGGCACTCATCATACAATTTTGGTCTTTGTTAATGTTTTAATATTAAGTTTGGGAGTTTTTTTTTTAATAAATAAATTCATTCATTCATTCATATTTTTATGGCTGCGTTGGGTCTTCATTGCTGCTTGCGGTCTTTCTCTAGTTGCGGCAAGTGGGGGCTACTCTTCGTTGCGGTGCACGGGCTTCTCATTGCAGTGGCTTCTTTTGTTGCAGAGCATGGGCTCTAGGTGCGTGGGCTTCAGTAGTTGTGGCACGTGGGCTCAGTAGTTGTGGCTTGTGGGCTCTAGAGCACAGGGTCAGTAGTTGTGGTGCACGGGCTTAGCTGCTCCACGGCATGTGGGATCTTCCCAGACCAGAGCTCGAACCTGTGTCCCCTGCGTTGGCAGGTGGATTCTTAACCACTGCACCACCAGGGAAGTGCCTTGGGAGAGTTTTTGATATAACACGATGGTTCTCAACTGGGGGCAGTTTTAATTCCAGGGGCTATTTGGCAATGTCTGGAGACATTTTTGGTTCTAGGGAGGTTTTGAAACTAGGGAGGTTCTGCTGGCATCTAGAGGGTAGAGGAAAACTGCTAAACATCGTACAATGCACAAGGCAGCCCACACAACCAAGCATTATTCAGCCCCAAATGTAAGTAGTGCCAAAGTTGGAAGCCCTGGAGTCAACTATGTCCATGTGTATACGAAACACTCTACAGGGCTTCCCTGGTGGCGCAGTGGTTGAGAGTCCGCCTGCCGATGCAGGGGACACGGGTTCGTGCCCCGGTCCGGGAAGATCCCACATGCCGCGGAGCGGCTGGGCCCGTGAGCCGTGGCCGCTGAGCCTGCGCGTCTGGAGCCTGTGCTCCGCAAACGGAGAGGCCACAACAGTGAGAGGCCCGCGTACCGCATAAAAAAAAAAAACAAACCAAAAAACCAAAAAACCCCACTACATTTAAAGGGACAATTTTGACTTCCACTTAAAAAAAAATCTCTACTAGATGTAAATTGCAAGCTAAAAATAGGCTAATACTAGGTTGCAATATTTAAGTAATCCATGTTGCCACTAGATTAGGATAGAATTAGAATAAAGACACAAAGCTACTTTACCGAATAATTTTCCCTAGCAGGTGTCACCTGAAATAGAAGTGATTAAGAAAAATTTCTGAAGCAAGACTTATAAGACTATACTACTGATGCTAGAATGACAGCCTTTTTCCACGCATACTTGAGAATATCAGGTCCTGCCTCTACCACTGATTGGCTTGGAGACCTTGGATAAGTTATTTAACTCTCTGTGCTTCCATTACCTCACTACAGATCTGGTATAACAATAACTTATTTAACAGGTTTTGATAATTAGGTAATGCAAGTGGCCAGACAAAAAAATACATAGGTTAAAAACAGTTCTTGAGGAAATGCCTTTTTCTTTTTGAAAGAAAAAATACTTCGATAGGCAGTTTTAAGGAGGGAGAGGCGGGGTCCGAGGTCTTGGTTCATAACATTTAGGAGCGGGAAGGAGAGTGATAAAGGAGCAGAGCGAGGGAGAGAGAAAGACCAGCAACCGGCTGGAGAGTTCAGCGACACGGGCCTGCAGGAAAGCCTCATGTTGAGCAGGCTAGACTTTGAGTAGGAGGGACCTCTAATGTACAATATTCAGTTAGCTGTTGCCAGAATTCATATCCTACCTTTCTCTCCAAATGAATCTGCTTCACATGAATTTCCTGTGTGAAGGGCTTGGAGGAAGATAAAAGCTTGAGGCAAGATCCATTGCTTGGATACATCAATAAACAGAGAGGCAAGGAGATGAAGAACGAGTGATAACGCTAAGCTGGAAAGCAGGAAATCTTGGAGTAACTATGTAAATTACATAATTATAAAAATCTGAGGACTCAGGAATTGGCAGATATTTTAGGGGAGGACACCAGTCTTTTCACAGGACGTCAAACTGGGTGCTTAATCCAATTTCACCTAAGACTAGAAAGGCTAGAAAAGAATCCACTGTGAACAAGATGTTGTTGCTTCAATCAGGGGTTACGTCTTCTTTATCCAAGTTCACTTAACACCTTTGTAATGGCTCTTATGAGGCAGAAGAAGGAAGAGTTCTGAAATCAGAAGTTCTAAAGCTAATATTCTGGTTTCACTGCTCTTGAAATGTCAGACATTTAGGCACTCAGTTTGTCCATCAGTGCGATGGGAATAATAGCTTCCTGCTTCACAGGATTAGTACGTGAAACTTCTGTGAAAGAGTCTGGTGTGTGATGAAGCTTTCTACACGTTAGTATACACTAAACTAACTGAAGGGCCAATCATGTAATCCTGCAGTGTCTGCTTGTGAATAGGAGATTAGTAAATTCTCATGAGTGAATACGTGGGAATGTTAGCGAAAACGACCCACTGCTGTGATCACACTTGTGGGAAAGCTTGAAGATTTCATTTAAATTATATTGCCTATGTAGTCCAGAAGGAGAAAAAAACGTACAGTGGACCCTTGAGCAACTCGGGTTTGAAATGCACGGGCCCACTTAGATGCCGATATTTTTTAATAGTGAATACTACAGTACTATTGAAACTGAGCAGGACCCTGTGGGGCTCCTGGGCATGGAAGCCTTTCCATGTCCCCCAATTCTTGTTTGTAGGGAACAGACTCCAGCTTCCATAACCTTCCCTGAGTTCAAAAGGGAGATTCAAACAGTTGCTAATAAGGGAAAGCAGCGGATGCAGAGACAAGGGAAGAGCAGCCAGAAAACAATAGTGCAGCCTTGGGGCAGGTCCTGGTTCCACCTCAAGGGATACACATAACAATATCTTTGAGCTCTCTACAGAACTAAACCCCCCAACAAATGGAGTTACGTTCTTCATTCCAGAGAAGACCACCTGAGGCAGATTAAAGGAACCAGAGAAGCTTATCTAGAGATTACCTGAGACCAGATTAAAGGAGTGCAGGCTCTACACACACCCTAATCTGATCAGCAACCACGTCCTTGAACCATTGCTATAAAGCTCCTTAAGAAATCCTCTTAAAGAAACTAATTCACACAAAAATTATTATGCCTAATGACAGCACTGTCCATGAATAATTTGTCCCTATCTACAAATGTCCTAAATAATTTATGTTCTGAATTCAAGTACCCCTAAATGATATTAGTGTCCATATTTCAGTTTTCCTAGATTTTAGTTCATCCATTGACTCACATGAAGAACAGACAAGGAGTTTTCATTCGAGCAACTAGTTTCCTTTCCTTTTATAAACTCTCTCCCACACACCCATACCCCAGAGAAGTAAATAAAAGGAATTTGCACTCTGCCTCAAGACAGGGTAATGATTACCAACAGATCCAAAGGAAAAGTTGTTGTGTTTTATGTTGTGAAGATTCTGAAACAGATGTTAACTGATGCTGTACTACTGGCCAACAGACAGTTTTTATATAAAAATTGGGATATAAGAATATACCCAAATAATATTATAAGAAAACTCTGGTATCTAACCTATTAGGACTCAGAATACAAATATAATATAGAAGACTTTTGGCACAGTATGATTTTAAATTCTGCTTGAACACTAAGAAAACACTCTGCCTTGTATATCACTGCAGCTTCATAGGGAAAAATAATGTTAAAGTTCACTAGCCCTGGGCCTTTATTTTTAATGCTCGCCTAACAAGCTTTGAAGTCCATGGTCTCTATTGGGAAAGTATAAAGTCATGAAAGATGGCATGGGGCCTGCTGACATCTCCAAGATTATAAAGTAAGAATAAAATTAAAGCTTTTCGGTGAGACCAAGACAAAGAGCTTACATAAGTTCTTTACATTTCCCACATATTTTATTCATTAAAAAGCACAGCAAAAATCAGAAGACTTTTCCTGTGCTAATACCACCCTGTAGAAATGAGAAAACACCAAAGGCATAGGGCTATTTAACCCCTTCTTGGGCAGTATGCAAGTTTGACCGGAACTGAAATTTAGTTGCTACAGCAAGCAGGCTTTTGATGAGTGGAAAGCTTAAACAAGTCTTGGGAAATATTTTCCCCAATAAAAATCAATATATTATTGCTATTTACATAGAGAAGGTAGTTTAAAATCCACTAATAAGGATTTCTATTTTCCAAAAGAAAAGTCTTTGGTATATATCAGCCAGAGATATATGCTTTTAATACACAAAGAAGATAATGGCATAGAGACAGATTTGAGTTGTTTTTGTTGTTGTTCACTTGCTATGAAAAAGTATTACAAGCTGGCACTCAATAAATCTATTTGATAAATGAGTAAGGATCAGCTTTTCCAGCTCCATAGGTAGAAAATGCAGTCAACAGTCCTAAGAATGAACTTGGTTGAATTTCGCAAGAAAGTAATACTCTTTTATGTGGGTTACCATAACAGTATCGAAACGAATTAAAAGCAGGGACAGATGAAAAGCCCCCAGAGATAATCCATACTTAATGTAGTGAGATACATTTAGAGGCACAGACCACAGAACAAACAAAAATCTCTACTGGAAGGGAATACGTAAATGTCAACTTGTTGAAAGATTCCATGCTTTCCATAGGCGAGAAACATTTTCTAGTCCCTCTCTGTGCCCAGGATAAATATGTGATACCCTCAAAGACATTAGATCCTGAGTTGAACAATGATTACCTATCCAAATTAACAAGGAGCCAGCTATAATCTTAAGTTTTGTGGTTATGTGCCAGAAGAGAAATGGAGCTATGGACTGAGTTCTAACTTCGTTAGACAAAAATTCAAGCCTTATGTATTATATCTATTTATGGGGTAGACAGGATATGAATGTTTTATTAGAGAAGGTATAGGTAAAGAAAGAAAAAGTTGGAGAAAAGTTGCAGACAGAAAAATGGAAATGATGGATCAGTCAATTGTGAAATAAAAGGAGAGAGATAAGGTTAAGAAAATAGGATGCAGAATAGCAAAGAGCTAACGTATCAAAAATAACAGTTCAGTATTTGATTACCTGGAGTTTTGTGTTGGCCATTAGGAGAACTCTTTTTGTATATCTCCTGAGAAACGATCAGAACTGAACCTACAGGGATTCTAGGTCTTACTGATAGTTCTTCATGGAATTCCTCATGTGCATATCCCAAATGGCTTAGTTCTGTTGGTCAAATGAATATTCATAGTCATTGAGAGAGTGACAGAAGTGGAGTGGGAGTGATAGCTACTATCAGGTGCCCAGTTCCTTATCTGCTCTCTAAATCCTAAAGTTGTATTCTCATTTGGCTTCAAGACCTTACCTGAACTAATGTGAGGCTATTTATAGTCTTTACTTGACCTAAATGTACACTTATACGTTTTGCTGCAGAAATGTGAATGTGTTTGATTATAGGTGCTGCCCCCTCCCCAACTGGGGGTACTATATAATATATACTACATGTACAATATTACTTTTCTAAAGTATGAAAAATTATGAATTCTGAAACATCTGGCCCTAAGGATTCTGAAAAAGGGCTTGCAGACAGGTAGTACTTTACTCTGGACAAAGCTTCTCCCTTTATTGTGAGTGGGTCCTTGTGTAACAGTCATATAGGGAAAAAGTTTGCATTTCAAATGAAAAACTACTGCTGACAGCAGGTATGTTAGGAATGCACATACATAGAAATGTATTTCTTATTCTCTTTGATTTTACGATAAGATTGTCAAGATGGACCTAAGAAAATGCCTATGGTGAAGGGGTCATCCTTTCCAAAGTGTAAGGCTCAAATGGAGAAAATATATCAAGCCAAAACTAAATAAAAGAGCAAACCCTGGAATGAAGATCAAATCTAATGGACGAGGACAGTTGTTTTCTTTTAAAATTCAAGGTGGCAAATTTCCTATACATAATTTGATTCATGGGAAAGATGTAAACTTACATTCTTAAACCTTATGACAGTTTGTAGAAACAAAGTGTTTTGTGGAAACTAATGCACTTTAGAAGTCGGAAAAAAAAGTGATGAAATTATTCCAAAAATATTTGGAACAGAAGATAATAAAAGTCCATGTAGAGAGAGATAGCCAAGACCTAAGTAGTAAAGAAAGAGACCAAGGATTCCTAGGTGAGGAAAGCCAGAGTAATGAAGGAGCAACTTTATTCCAAGCTTCCTAAGAATGAGGGAAGTTAAACAAATGTTAGTCTTTCTCATTTTTTATATGTAGGAACAGAAGGAACACTTCTGGAAAAAAAAGAGATACTGGCTTTGGGTGGTAAGAAAAGAAAAAAAGAAATCAGCATGAGCATCACTGCACAGCAAACTGGCACCTTCTATAGCAGATTTCCCAGACAGAACTATTAAACGTGTGAATATTCTGTTATGAATGACTAAATATTCACTTTTATTGAACTACTTAAATGAGAAAAAATTGCAGACTGCTACTCAGTTGTAAGAAAACCCAGAACACAAGTCAATGAACATTTACCATTGGACTCTACTTCTTAAGGGCAGGGGCAATCTTTTCAAATGTATATCCTAATTTCAAGTGTCCAGCACAAAAATGATAGATAAGCATTTGCTGAATGTTTGGGCAGGGTTTCAGGGTTAATGTGAAGATTTTTCCTTTAGAGATGAGCAATTTTTTTTTTTTCCAGTGACTGTTTTAGTGTCGAAAAAGAGCTACAATTCTATTTTTAACTGTCTTATTCAGTTAGCGTGGCAGACAGTCGTAGACAGTGGAGAATTATGTGTCCAGCCACACAAAGCATTTTAAGACCTGTAAGTCTTCCCCTAACATAATGCTATAAAATGTCCTTTTGCTAAAAATACTGGAACCAAGTAATTAACTACTTTTGAATTTTAATGAATAGGCCATCTGTTCATTCAAATTGAAAAAATGAAATTTTTCTACAAATTAACTACTTGATGAGGTGTCTCCGGTGACTAAGTCTGCTACACTGTTTTTTGTGAGGTTTAACCTAAAGGTGACACATAACATATTATACCAAGTTTTATAAACCAGAGTATGTAAAAAACAAGTTTTTCCTGATCATATAATCATCACATTTACCTGATCCTTTGACAGGCTGTATTTATAATTATCAAAGGCTAATTTTTATAACCATAATTTCCACAAACACACTATTAAAATGAATCACTAGGAAGAAAAATATGTCCATTTTCATCTGTGATGATTATGACAAAGTTTGAATTGCAAACATTCTGATTTATGGATTATCCCCATAATGACGAACAAAAATTGTTTTCAATCTCCTTTTCCTCTTTTCCAAGAATATTGTGTTTTCTTTGTGCTGTGCTCTCCAATACGGTAGCCATTTGCCGCCTGGGCAATTTAAATATAAGTAAAAATAAATACAATTTAAATGTTATTTCCTCAGTTGCACTAGCCACATATCAAATACTACATGTTGTGACCACATTGAACAATGCAGAATATTTCCATCCTTTCAGAAGTTTCTAGTGGACATCACTGCAACATCCTTCTTGCTCTGTTAGAAACAATACAACAGGTCCAAAAGGGAGTTGCTTATGCTAAGCCTTGTGTCACCAAACTGAGACTTAACTTACAGTTTCAGCTCTCACCAACATGGAATCTTAACCAGCCAGTCAAGAATCACCTCATCAGCTCGAGTTAGGTGATCTGCCTGATAGACTCCTGCTATTCCCTACTGAAAAGTAACCTTGCAATAACCAACCTGCTTTTTTTGACTAGTATAACTTCTTTGCTCCAGCTTCTGTCTGGCTATAAAAGTCTTTCATTTTATACAGCTCCTCGGAGCTCCTTTCTATCTGCTAGATGGGATGCTGCCCGATACGAATCAATCTTTGCTCAAGTAAACTCTTACAATTTTTAATATGCCTCAGTTTATCTTTGAGGATCTCTTACCATCATCCCTCTAAAGAATCATTCCTTCTTTCAGCAATGAAGACCAACTTTTCACTTAAACTCTCAGCCAGGTCAATTTCTTTTTTAAACCATTCCCAAGACACACTGCCCCCATCCCCCAACTTAGTTCCTCAAAATATGGCACCATTCTACAACTAGTTGATTTATCTATTATCTCTTTTAGTTTTTTAAGTCTTTAGGAAGAAAAGAGACAAGTTGCGTATAGTTGTGTGAAACGAAAACGAAATTGGTGGCACTTAATAAATAATGCATAACAGCACCATGGCGTCAGCAGAAAATATATCTCAACCATAGCAGCTAAAGCTTTTAGTCCTATTCAAATTGAAAATAATATTACAATCCGAAATTACATCTAAGTTATTGAATTTGTATGCTTGATATTACAGTTACAGAAAATATTAAGATGCTGCCTTTTAGAAATGAGCTTCCTTTGCCTAATTAGCCACAGATAAAGGCAGGTTCCTTATATACTATGACTGAATTGAACCAGGATTGAACAATCTCATTGGAACTTATTTAGTAGCAGTTTGAAATGTGTATAACCCTAGCCATGTGGGAATTCACCTACAAGATGGAACTGGTTACTTAACACATAACTCAATTATTTTCTCCAAGTCTGATCTTTGCCTTAGGTTGTGCCTCCCATTTCACTCTATTCCCCCTGCTTCCAACACACATAAACACCCAAGTCTGCCTAAGTCAAGATGATAAGGTTTAATTTTTTGTCCTTGGCTTTTCTTTCCAGAGCACTCCATGCTAAGTCCCTCACTATTTCCCACACCTCACTCATTTCAAGGAAATTTCTCATATTTCTAGTTGACACAATAAGCAACTGGTATAATTATTAAAATCCCCCCATTTCCCTCATCATGTATTTCTTCCTGAACTCCTTCTCTCCTCCTCTTGTCATGATTCTTTATATACGAAAGTATCCATTCCACCCCCCAACCACCAAGGAAACTTTGTCTTAAGAATAGTTTTTTTTCTAGCAGTTAATGAGCACACAAAGTCTGTTTTCAGGTCAAGTTGGAGTCACTTCTTTGCAAGAGGTGGATATAGTTTTATTAATTTATAAAAGATGGATTGCTTTATTGTTGCTTTAATTAGACTTTGAAATATATAATAGTTGCTAAGTGTTCTTCTGTAGGTACACTACATATAAATGTTTAAGTACTGAAGCCTATTTCCCAATTTGATCCAGGTCAGGATCTCTAGAGGATGGGGTACTGACTTCTGCGGTTCTTAACACTCCCTAGATTGTCATGTGCTGACAGGCTTGGGCTTCAGGACCACTGCAACCCATACAATATGTGATAAAAGAAAGTAACACCATAAATGAGCCAACAAAGCCCACCTTTGGTGGGTGGGGGTGGAGACAGAAGGGAGGGCTTCTATTTTGAAGGAAAAAAACAAGCTAACATCGTGGAAACTATATGTATCAGAGGACCACGACGGAGTCGTACGAGCTCTTAGAGTTGGTACGTTCTCCCTAGAGAAAAAAGCAACAGGAAGAATTCACAGACAATAAAAATTTTAATTTATGGAAATTTTAGCAAATGTCATCAGTGAATAATGTTCTTTTAAAAAATAAAGACATTAAGTCAGGGATCAGCAAACATTTTTTCTGTAAAGGACCAGACTGTAAATATTTTAGGCTTTGCAGGGCTTATGGTCCTGTTGCAGCTACTGAACGATGGCCATTGTAGCATGCAAGCAGCCATAGATGGCACGTAAATATATGAGCATGGCTGTGTTCTAATAAAACTTTATTTACAAAAAAAGCCAGAGGGTTGGATTTGATCTTCTGACTGTCCTCTGCCAACTCCATCATTAAAGGATGTGGTAGGACATTTCTTTAAAACTATTTTGATGGATTGTATTTTCCAAAGATCCCCTAACAATTTCTCCCATCTCACAAGCTCTTCTAAAATGTGCCCTTACCATTTCCCCTATCAAGAGGTGGTTTCTATTTTGCAAGCTTTTAAAATCTGGTCAGGCCCTGTAACTGCTTTGGCCAATAGAATACGACGGAGATAATGCTGGTCTGGCACCTTCTGCTTCCCATCTCTTGAAATGCCCCCCAGGCAGCCCAGCCGCCATGCTGTGAGATACTCAAGCTGCACAGAGGGCCGAAGTGTAGGCACTTCATTTGAACTCCAGCCTATGGTCAGCACTGATTGCCAATCATATGATTGAATTATCTTAAATATTCAGCCTGGCCAAGTATCCAGATAGCAGCTGGGGACAGAGGTATCTGACTACAATCACATGAGGGATTCCCCACAAGAAACACCTACTGAACCCAGGTCACCCACAGAATGACGAGAAATTGTTTTAAACCACTAAATGGTTTGACATGCTACAATATAAGTAGAACAGCTTTTTTGTCATTGTTCAGGGACTGACGCTGCTTTTTCTGCTAATGTAAATGCTTTTAGTTGGATAGAAATATATTAATACACAAAGGCAGACACTTTTTCATTCTGGCCAATTAATGTATTTCCTCTAAACTTCATGGATAAGCCTCACTTATTTTAAGCCACATGTCTAGGTCACCCATAAGTACAATGGCTGTATTAAGTAAATCCATTTAAGAAGTATCCTAAGATTAAAAGTTCTTCTCTACTCATGTGACTCATCATAGATAAATTTAGTCATGTGTATTGTGCAGGGAAAGA
>NW_006798376.1:1814526-1819134 GCF_000442215.2 Lipotes vexillifer
GATGTCTTGAAGAACTGTCTATGTTGTAGCTGTTTACCTGTTACAAATGGGGAAGAGGGGTGGAGTCATTACATATTACTGTAGCGCTGTGATTCTGAGAAAGAACTGCTATCAGAAATCGGCTATGTGATCAAGTTTGCTTAATCATAACTCATTTTTCTTTAAAACAACCAGGGCCAATTCTTAAAATAAAATTAACTTAGTACTAAAAATATGCAGTGTTTCAGAACTGACACAGCACATTTTTTTTTTTTTTCCGGTACGTGGGCCTCTCACTGTTGTGGCCTCTCCCGTTGCGGAGCACAGGCTCTGGACGCGCAGGCTCAGCGGCCATGGCTCACGGGCCCAGCCGCTCCGCGGCATGTGGGATCTTCCCGGACCGGGGCACGAACCTGTGTCCCCTGCATCGGCAGGCGGACTCTCAACCACTGCGCCACCAGGGAAGCCCGACACAGCACATTTTAAGGGTTGTTTCAAAACCTGAAACTTCCAGCACAAGGCTTAACTTAGAATGGATTCTCACATTTCAAATGGTTGATTAGCTCACTGTCCATTCACACAATAATCATAATATTGAACAAGTAAATTTGAGTACATTAATATAAGACTCGGAAAAAATAATGAAAAGGATACTTCAAGTTTTACTCAAGAATTCAAGTTTTAACTAAGAATAACTCTGGATAACTTCAACTGGGAAGATTATTAAGGTGAGAAAACTAAATTCTAATGTCCTTCTATGAATTCAGTAAAGAGGCAGATGCTGAAATCTGAAATAGCCTAGAGGCAAGAATCAGGATTCTGAATAATAAAGCTAAAAAGTAGAGAATACAGGAGACAAAATTATAAACCTTGGATTAAAAGGGATGAGAATGGGGAAATAGGACTCAGGAGAGCCATTTCCTTAGAGGCATCAAATATTAGAGTTGAAATATACATTCAAGGTCATAACATCCAACCCTTTATTTTACAAATCAGAAAAACTAGGTCCCAGGAATCTCAACAATGTGGTAAAAGGAAAAGAAAACAAAATTTCTGCCACAACAGAATCAGAACTAGAACTCCGTTCTCCTGTCTAGACTTCTTTTGGGGTTCCTGCCACTCCAGCGGTGCTGTTTTAAAAGGATGAAGACCAATTCATGGAAGGGCAGAGCCATTCCTAGTCACCTCTCCATTGCAGAGTAAGTACATACCTTATCACTAGAGCAGCCAGTGCAGAATAAGACAAACACACAGGGTTTTATGCTAGGTAAATAATATCAATAGAATTTTGACACGACTATCATATACAAAGTACAAGTAAAAATAGTTACACATTTTTGAAGAGAGAAAGGAAACTGACAAATAAAAGTTAGATAAGCCAAATTATGGTATTCACCTATTTCATACTTTACTTTCTCATTCACAAATTCACAATACATCAGGGAGAGCAAGAGCTCAACTGACTAAATATAAAATTGAGATGGTCTAGATAGGAATAGAAGGTTAGCTCTTAGGTCTTCGGTGTTTAGTTGCTACTTTTTCTCAATAAACTGCCCGCTATAGTCACCATCCACAGCAGTACAGAACACAAAAATGAGATAGCTCTTGCAGAGGCTGAGAGTTAGAAAGGATCCAGGGACTTAAGGAGCTAGTTACCAAGAAGAATTTTCTCTGGGAACCAGTGTTGCTTTGCAGTGGTCCCACATTCCTCTCTCTTAAACTCTAAATAATTTTAATATTTCAAGTCCACATTTATTATACCCATACTTTTCCTAACTTTATAGGCTTTAATCATTCCTCCTTCCAGTTCCATTTACTTGAGATACACCTAAGAAAATCATTTCCCTGCAATTTTCACCCTCTTGACTGTTTTCCTTGCCCTTTTGTAACTTCCTTAGGTGTTCTTTACCTTTCCCAGAAAAGTGTCTTTAGAAAGATGCTATAAGTAGAGAAATGCTATAGCATTTTACCAGAGCGGAAGCATTAGATCCACAAATACAATGATTTGACCTTTTGGCTTACAGCAACACTTTAGGTCAATGTTATTACGACTTAATTTACAATGAACACAACCTCTAGCTCCAGTATTGAAATCAGCTGCTGTGTATATGTAATAATTGAATGTGGATAAATCTGCCTTGAAATGCCTTGCCTTATGCATGCTAATATTGAAGCAGTTAGGATACAGCATCCTTTCGTGCAGTTTCTTGAGACTGCCCTTTATTTTCCCCCTAACCTTAAATATTTCCCAAGACAGAAGAATTGTGATATTTGCTTTACATTCTGTCATCTGAAAAAAATACTCAAGTGTTGAAAAAAATCTTGAAGATATCATCACCTGTATTTTACCCTGAGAAATACATATTTTGTAAGGAATTTTACTTAAAAAAAAAATCAAGCTATGCTAATACTATTTGGAGTAAGATGCAGCATGAAAGACTGAATGGAACATCATACTTGGTGTCAAAAGAACTTTTATTTTTTTCCTGGCTGAATAAGCAAGAAGATGACTGTACAAGTTCTCTTTCACTTTCCATGTCCTCAGCATTCATCTGCAAAGTGATCCTGGATAGTTTCAAGCTCAGTCCAGCTCTATGATTACATGATTCTTAAATGTTTACTTAAATAGAAAACAAAATGGCTTATAGAAGTTAAAGGTACTATTCAGTATTTTATTTTTAAAGATACAGACTTAAAGAATTCTCCAAGTTCAACAAAAGCCTTACTATAAAAATTTCTGGGACCTAAACTAGCATTTTTTTTCATCTTAGAGACCTGCTTCCCACTATTCAACCTGAGTCTCTTTATGTGCCACTTGCAGATAAACACAAGTGTTTCTTAGAGCCCATTGGTCCAGAATGGCTACTGGATTCTTCATATTACAGCTTGGAAATCTCAGAATGTCCTGCCCTTGAGAGTCTCAAAGAAGCTGCTAGTGGATATTTACATCTGTATGGCTAAATTTCAGACTGTGCTTTGCTGGGGAAGATTTACAGGCCTAGAATATTAATAAAGCTACTTCTATACTTCTTGACTGTATCTAGAGACAAAAGGTAAAAGCTTTACTTTTTAAGTAGAATACCAAGCTGAGGTCTGTAGGTGGGACAGAAGTTCTCCAGCTTGGAGTAAAGAACTATGATGATAAAATGACACTATCACCGAGGCAGAGGTGGAGATGCTAGAGGTGGGAGAGGAACTAAGACTGTAACGGTGCTGTATTGGTCTAGAAGTGGTAAGAAGTAATGGTTGGAATTTAGAGAGGCAGATTTTAAGAGACAGAAGTATTTCTTGACATCTTTTTAATCTCATTCTCTCTGAATACAATTAAAGCACACAAATTAGGAATAATTACCCAAATCTGATGAAGAGATTGAGGCATAGTGTAGCCACAGCTACCACATGACTATATACTTACCGGCCATGGGTATCAGTGCAAGAACCGTTATCCTCATCTCCCAGCTCCTAGCATATGTGGCCCTACTACGCCAAGAGGTAAAAGAAGTTTTGTGAGGGGAGCAAAATCTTCTCTGAAATTACGTATCTGACTGCAAATGCTGATTTCCATATCTAATATGTTTCAGAATTCAGATCTGAAGCTGCCAATTTGAGTGGTTTCTCATTTTTGAGGAAAGAATCCCAACTAGTTGTTGGTTCCAGGTGGTTTTTAGCTTTTTTGATTAATCAGATTTCCCCTTAACTGAAATCTGTATATTTCCCTAGAGAAAAAAATCAAGTCCCCTATTTAATCTGTGAAACTGTTCATTTATAATTTAGTTTGAAGTTGCACATGTACAATAAATCTGGCGATTGTAACAATGTAAGCCTTCAGAATTCCAAATGCAAGGCAGCTATTGAAGGGCAGAGCCTTCATTAGCCAAATTTGAATGAGATAAGGAATAAATATTAGCTATAAAGATAAATATTACCCCAACACAATCTCAGCCAGGTGGTCAAGGTCTACATCATCAGTGGTGAGTCATGCTGACTTATGTGAATCCTTGATATGATGAAAATGATACTTTATTTCTGTGGTCTTCCTTCAAAAAAGGTAACCCCAGTCTAATAATGAGAAAAGCAGACAAATACCAACTGAGGAACATTCAAGAAAATATCTGATCATTACTGTGAAGCTCATTAAAAACAAAAAAAGCCTGAGAAACTGTCACAGCCAAGAGGAGCCTAAGGTGAGATGAGTACTAAATGTAAAGTGTTATCTTCAATGGGGTCCTGAAACAGAAAAGGAACATTAGGTAAAAACTAACAAAATATGAATACAGAATGCTCTCTAGTTACTGAAAATGTATCAATATTGGTTTGTTCATTGTAGCAAATTACTCTATTAATGTGAGATATGTATAACGGGGAAACTGGGTGCAGGGTACATGGGAACTCTGCAATCTTTAAAATTTTTTGTAAAGTGAAAACTCATCTTAAAGTTTATTTTAAAAAACAGTATGGGGGCTTCCCTGGTGGCGCAGTCCCCGCCTGCCGATGCAGGGGACAAGGGTTCGTGCCCCAGTCCGGGAGGATCCCACATGCCGCGGGGCGGCTGGGCCCATGAGCCATGGCCGCTGGGCCTGTGCGTCTGGAGCCTGTGCTCCGCGGCGGGGGAGGCCGTGACGGTGGGAG
>NW_006798376.1:1819200-1822692 GCF_000442215.2 Lipotes vexillifer
GAGACCCCGGGGGGGGGGGGAGGCGGTGACGGTGGGAGGCCCGCATACCGCAAAAAAAAAAAAAAAACAAAACAGTATGACTTGCAACCTGTGCTTTGCAAAGATTAATGGTCATACTAATCACCTGAGGATCTTGTTAAATGAAGACTCTGATTATGGTAGGTTTAGGGCAGAGCCCGGGAGCCTGTATTTCTAATAAGCCCCAGGTAAGGTCAATGTTCCTCCAAGCACCAATTTAAGTAGCAAGGTTCTTAATCTAGTGCAGGGCTTCCCAGTCTCTGTAATGATTAACATTTTGGCTGGATAATTCTCTGTTGTGGGGACTATTCTCTACATCACAGACTATTTAGCAGCATTCTCTGCTCTCTATCCACTAGATGACAATAGTCTCCCTTTCTCCCAGTTATAACAACAAAAAAATGTCACCAGGCACTGCTAAATGTTTCCTGTGGGGAAGAGAGTCACCTCCATTTGGGAGCCACTAATTTAGAGCATTCATTAAAATGTGTGACTTTTTAGGGGGCTACTTAGAGGGGAAAAATCTTTATTTATAGTAGTTGGATGCTTAGTATATTCCAGGCTTCCAGAAAATATAACTACAATTATTTTATTAAGTTTAGTTGCTAGGAATCATCAACTCACTATCACTGTAAAACATGATAAAAAAAATGGTTCTGAAGAACCTAGGGGCAGGACAGGAATAAAGACGTAGAAAATGGACTTGAGGTCACGGGGAGGGGGAAGGGTAAGCTGGGACGAAGTGAGAGAATGGCATGGACATATATACACTACCAAATGTAAAACAGATAGCTAGTGGGAAGCAGCGACATAGCACAGGGAGATCAGCTGGGTGCTTTGTGACCACCTAGAGGGGTGGGATAGGGAGGGAGGGAGGGAGCCGCAAGAGGGAGGAGATATGGGGATATATGTATACGTACAGCTGATTCACTTTGTTATAAAGCAGAAACTAACACACCATTGTAAAGCAATTATACTCCAATAAAGATGTTAAAAAATAATAGAAAAATAAAATGGTTTCTGTCTTCCAGGAATTTACCATTAAACAAAAGTTGTGTGATATAAGTCAACATAGGAAGATAGAGAGCTATAAAAATATCAGCCAGTGAAGTAAGCATTTATAATCAAAGGTGAATGTAAGACTGGATGCCACAAATATATTTGTATAGCATTGGACAATTTACAGAATGTTTGTACATCTGTCATTATCTCATTTGAGCCTGCTAAGTACCCTTGGGAAGATACATTATCCTAGATCAGGAAACAGGCTCACAGCAGTTACTTGTTCAGTATCAATAGAAATTTAAAGTAGAACAAAGGTCAGATCCAAGTATTCCAAATTCTAAGCCTCCACACTACCATAAATGCATCTCATAGGAAAAATTCTCCTAGTTAGGCTTTGAGCGGAAAGCTAAGACTTTAACCAGACAGTAGAAGGGACAGAATTACTGGCAGTCAGTTTGGCTAACAAAGATACGAGAAGACAGAACGTGAATAACACAGCAACTGATAGGCAGGGAGAGAGAGATGAAAGACAGTTATGGTACAATGTCAAGAGCACAGACCTGCAGTAACAAGGCTTACCTTCTAATTCCACTTCTGGTAACTCTGATTCAGGCAACCTCTGGCAAATTAGTTCACTATTCTGAACACTACATTCTTTACTCTTGTAATGCGGATAAGAGAATTTAGCTTACAAGTCTCTAGTGATGATTGGATGGCTTATTCATAGGCAAGTTGCGTGTGCAGGCAAGGAAGTTTGCACATGTTACTTAATCCACCTAAGCACGGTCTCAAGTTGAGACTCTACCAAGCCATACTAAACATGTCTGTTGGTTCTGAGGCTCACACCCAGAACGTGACAAGTGGTATCAGATCTAACTATGAAGACTGATTTGAGATTAACGTGCCCTCAGTTCCCCTGTTCCTTCTAAGAATTCATTAGGAGCCATTTTTTTTCAGTGTGACCAGCAAATTTAGTCAACTTGAAACGTCTTGCTTAAGATCAATGGATGTTAGTCACACCCTCTCCCAAGGCACCTCAGGAAGAAAAAGGGATCAATGAGCTGCAGTTAATTTTGTTCATCCAGCACTTATCTTTTGAAGCTTGCTGATCTGGCAAGGGACTGCAGCACTAGTAGGTAGAAAACAGAATACAAAAGTTCAAGTGGGGGAATTGTACAGACGGTTCTTATATACTTTAAACACAGATGCACATGCAAACCCCTAACACAAAATCCTTCCTTTTGCTCTTATGCTTGTCACCTCAAAGATCGGACATTGATCAACGGCAGTGGTAGCTGATAATTACTTTGCAGCTGAGCATATATCATGGACTGGGGTAGAAAACAACTTACAGACCCTCTCAATCTTCCAAACACCCTGCAAAGGAGTTAGTGTCTTTGTTTTACAGATGACCGACGACTAGAGAGGTAAAGGACTCGTTGGAGGTCACAGCAAGCAAACCGGTTTAAACCTTATTACATTTTAGCACATCTTCAGTTTCCTCCAGGAGCCACTCATCACAGTTAAAGGTTCTCTTCGTACTATTAACCAGGATCCTAAGAAGAACAACTTTAGAAAGTAGCTTAGGAACATCAATGGCATCTGCACAACATACCTGGGACCAAGAAGAGAGACAGCAAACGCAGGCACCCAAATGAGACAGGAGAGCCGCCTTTATACCGCTCAACACTCAATCCACAAAAGCACAGATGACACAATAGTGAAATCACCTGTTGGCTTTTCGGGACTTCCCAGCATACCTCACGCTCCTTGAATTTAACCTGCTCGTTACACCATCCCCACCCCCACCCCCCAGCACAGTTGCTGATACGGTAAGTCATGGCAGACACATAAAGAACAGAGCAAGCATAAACACGATTTCCAGTGAACTCTGAACCAAGAAGCGGAGAAAGTCCAAACAAGAGAGACTGAGTATACTAAACAAAAAGAACATAAATGCACATAACCTCAGTGGGATAAGACTGGGGAAGAACACAGCAAGAGCCAGGACAACATCATCCTCAGTGCTTTGCCTTTTCCTATTACAGTCAGTGAAGCCCTGGAATGAACAGATGTTACTCATTCTTATAGGCCAAGGGTCCCCACCTGTACTCAGGCCCTATGGAGGCTCAGGGAATGCAAATGAGGGCCAATATTTTCCTTAAAGCCAGGAGACGCTACTAATAGAGATCTGTCAACTGTAAAACGCATACACACACGTAATGCCATCACAAACCAAAAATGTTTATAGATTTCTCATGTCAAAGCGACCAACGAGTGTGCAATTAAATAGAAGTTGGGCTATACACAGTGCATTTCCTACCAAACTCCTCCAGGGCCATTGCAACAGAAACACCTACAATTCCTGCCTTTTCAAAATACAATGATAGTCCAAATCATCCAGACACCTAACTGGGGAAAAAAGAGAAGGCATTTTTTAAAACAGTGATTAAAATGTTCTTCCCTACA
>NW_006798376.1:1823092-1850857 GCF_000442215.2 Lipotes vexillifer
CCCTACACACAAAGTAAAAGTAATAAAATTTCATGCTGAAACATCTTGCAACTGACTGCTTGCTTTGTTATGCGTAAGTTCGGTTTTATTACATGTAAGGCAGTAAGAGATTGAGATACAAATAGTTCAGCAACCATCCAGTCAGCACATCCTTCTTAGACTACTCACATAGGTAAGCGGCATTTCCCCATCCGAAAGGATTTTTTCCTATAAACAAACCTCAGAAAATTAGAATCTGAAAATGTTTTCCACTTCTACTTCACATACATGGATACGACATAACTGAACATCCCATAATTCCTAAAAATGAGACGAGGAATGAAAACACCATATGTGTTAATCTTACGTTTTAAACAGCTGATTGCCCTCAAGCCTGTTAAGCATTTTTCTCTATGGAGATATTTCCACCTAAGTGCTAAATTTCAGTCTCATACAAGAAAACCTACAGGATAAAAATTGCCTTTCTGTCTCAGCAGGTGTTTCAATCGCTACTGAAATTTATAGCTACTGTTATATTCATTTAAAATGCATGTTTTGGCCAAGTGATCCCTAAGCTGGAATAATTTCCACTCCCTCCTGACTGGCAGCTGATACCTTCATCAATGCCAGAAAAAATGCCATTTTCTTAAGAGGTGCAGTTTGCCACCTTTCGATCGCTACTTTGTCTTTTGACTTTGCTGTGAGCATGATGAACTGGCAGATAAAAAGACTGATGGCAGCAGCCTGGACTGGAAAGCAGAGAGATTAAAAGGTTGCTTGTAGTCTGTGATATGGATTTGAAGGCACACTGCCCTGAGGTTAAGTCACCCAAAAACACACTCTGCCATGGCCATGCCTTTCAGCAGCCAGGCACCAGCTGCAAAACTTGCTGGCTTTGTTTAAAGAGGTATACCTGCTCTAAGAATGAGAGCTGTAATGCACTGGGGGAAACTTTCTGGTCTTGGTGTCAGAAAACCTGGGTTTGAGTTACAATTTTGTTGGGGACTAGTTGTGGAACCTAGGAAAATCCTCCAAATTCCAATTCAGTTTCCTTACTTACACAGCAACAGTTTTAATACCTGCCTCAAGTGTGTGATGATGCAGAGAAATGATGCATGAAGCTTCCAACTGGCAAAGCAATACACAGACTAAATATCATTCATCCCATTAGGATATCTGAGAAGATGTCTGTGTTATCCTGCTAGGTATCGTGACTGAATATTCTATCTCGAAATATATAGTATTTAGATGTTATTATTATCTTTAAAAACTGTTTTATTCATGTACCACACACAACTGTCACCAGGACTGAGGCCTCCTTCACACTATACTCAGGGAATACACACTATTCTTACCATCCATCCTCATGGTGGGACCTGTAGGTCACTAAAGGGTCTCCATTTCTTTTAGCTGGTATTTTACCATGAGAAAGTCAATCCTTCAGGTTGAAGCATTATTTAAAAGCCAAATCCCTGGCAGGGGAATGCTATGATTTTCATCATTCATCTTCCCTTACATGTGGTTTTATTTCTCAGATTCTCATATTGAATGCCAGCCATGTATTGGCCTTTCCATATGCAATCTTTAATCATTACAACCAAATCCTTTTATAAAGGACAATCCCGAGGCTCCAAGAGGGTACTGAAAATGCTCAAGCTAGTAAATGGGGCAACCAGGATTCAAACCATCGTTCATCTGATTTCAAAGCCACATTCTTTTCTTCTCTATAAAGGAGTCTCATTTCTTCACCTTCTTAATAAGTTTAACCGGCCTACCCAATTATAGTATCCATTCTCCTTTCTTTTACCCCTCCCTAATCACTTCAATCATTTCATTTTCTTTGTAGCTCTTTTTCAGAAAACATTCATCAAGACTCTACTATGTGCAAGGTTCTCTTATCTGATAACGTCCCAAGATCCACTTGGCCATTTTTACTTGTGGAGAATGTCCACACTATAAGGAAGATATACTTATCATTTTCATCATGCCTCAAAGTCTGTCCTAAGAAGCTATACATACTATTTTCTGAGGTGATGGTTATTCTATGTTTCCAGGCCAAGAAGGAGTGGTGATGTTATCAGCCAGATATTTGTACATCTTTTGATAAGTATCATGAAAGAGACTTAGATAAATGACATAGTGGAGAGGAAAGGTGTTAGAAATAGGAGGGGTGGACCCAGCAGATGTGATGAAACAAGGCTAAGAAACAGAGCCAACCTGTATGCTTGCTGGGTATGGCTCTCATCTTAAGTGACAGTTATTATCTTCAACTTAGAGTGTTAGAAATATACATACATGTAAAACTATAAGCAGACATCCTAAGGTAGTTGAGCCCTGTCTGCTATAGACTTTTTTTGGGAAAACATTTTCCAGTGGCTTGTACCACTTGGGTGCTCTGCTGCATTTCTCAGTATCAGAAAGTATTCCTTGAAATTCATTAGAAATTCACAAGGCACATTTTATTCATCTGTTTAAACATCTGTTGGACAATGCTGCTCAACTTGATTTTTGTGTTTTAACTCCAGAAGCTTTCCCTTCTAAATCTCTGAAGTTGTGTTTTTTCATGTCTTAGTTTTACAAAACATGAAAAAGGATAATGTATATCCTTATCTGAAAATAAAGCATTAGAAACAATAACATCTGAAATCTTAAAATATTTATGGCCATTTAAATTAATTACTTTATTAAAATGAGTTGCATGTGTAAGGTGTACATAAGCAAATAAGAAGGAGATTAATACATTTCAGTATCACATTATTCTGGGCAATCAAAAATTACTTATCAGTTAAAAACACTTTTAATAAGTATATAAAGGCTAATAATAAGGATCTGAATTCTTACCCTTGTAAAAATCAAACCTTGACTATAGCACATTCCATTACTGATTATACATTACGTTATAATCAAGATGTCACCCTTCTTGGTACATGTATTCAAGCTCTAGTAAATCCACAATTGGCAAAAAGTGTTTTACCTAATTTTGCTGCCAAAGTACCAGTAATGCATGCTGTAAGTACTAGTAGTATATGCTGTAAGAGTGAAAGGGTACATGTTGTGCAAATGGCTATATTTTTCCATGTTTGTTTAAAAACATGTGGGCAGGCTTTTATTTTGTTTCGGTTCATTCTGAGAAAAGAGAACCAACTTTGAAAATGACTGTTTTTGAAAAAGAAAAGAAAAAGAAGAAAAAAGAAAAAGAGTTTCTGCCTCAGAGCCACTTAAATTTTCCCTTCATCCTGTTCTGTCTTCTTAAGTTCCTATTTGTCTATTTAGCATCCATTCATCACAAGGCCGATTGGATTGCCTATATTTTCTATTTTCTATATTCTTTATGCTCTGGCATTTGTGGTCTCACTGATGGAAGAGACGACCTTTCAGGAGTAGCCAGTTCTTAGAGATAGCAAAGGGCTACGCTGGACACATCCCTTTCATATATAAACTAACCAATCTTGAGCCCCCACCCCCAATCAACTCCTTTACCAAACACTGACTCATACACCAAGCCAATATTCCCACTACCCTAAGTCAACCCAGGATCAGGTACCAGACAACTGGGAACAGTTCCTTTGCCCCAAAGCCTACCAGGATTACTCAAACTAGCCATTCCCAAGCTGTTTACCATGCATGTCCTGCCTTGTCTTCCACGGGGAAGCCTTAATAAAGGCCCTGGCCTGGGCTTTCTCTTGCTCTTTTCTGCCTCCTAACCAAACCTGATGCTTCCCCGTTTGACCCTGCATGATTTGGCTGTGCCCTTCTCTTGGGAAATGTACGTAAGAAAGTCTTCCTTCAATGGCATTGATTTCTCTGTTCCATCGCTCAGTCACCTCCATAAAATAAAACCCTGAAGGTACAATCACTGATACACCTCTTCTCTTCTGTAAATGTCATTGTCCATGTCATCTGCATCTTACCGTGGCACCTCTCTCTCTCTGTCTCTCTCTCTCTCTCTCTTTCTCTCTCAGCAGAAGATCCCTCATGCCTATTGCTGTCAATCCCTGCTCCCACCCCCAGCTCCAGATAACTACTGATCTGCTTTCGTGTCTAGGTTTGTCTCTTCTGGATACTGCAAATAAATGGAATCATACAATATGTGGTCTTCACATCTGGCTTCTTTCTCAAAGCATAATGTTTTGAGGTTCATTTATGTTGTTGTTCATTCCTTTTTAATTGTTAAATAGTGTTTCATTGTATGCTTATAGCAATTTTGCTTTTCCACTCATTATTTGATAGTTATTAGAATTGTTTCCAGTTTGTGGCTACTCTGAGTAATGCTTCTAGGAACATTTGTGTACAACACTGTATATAGACATATGTTTTCATTTCTCTTGGATAGATACTACTTTCGAGCAGACGTGCTGGGTTGTATGGTAAGTTTAACTTTTTATGAAGCTGCGGAACTGTTTACCAAAGTGGCTGTATTGTTTTCACTCATGCTAGAAGTGTATAAGGGTTCTAGTTTCTCCTATTGTCCCCAACACTTGGTACTGTCTGTCTTTTTAATTGTAGCAATTCTAGTGGCATACAGTGCCTTCTTATTATGGTTTAATTTGCATTTTCCTCTTTTATGTGATTATTAACCATTCCTACATGGCCATTTACATGTCTTCTTTGGTGTGATGTCTGTCTATTCAAGTCTCTCCTCCAGTTTTTAACTGGGATATTCACTTATTATTTTCTTTTCCCTCCAGTGGGAAAATTAGAATTCAGAGCTGCTACAATATACTACCTAAAGCATCTAGTTCTCATAAAATAAAAATCATGATACATGTAATGAAACAGGAAAGTACGATCCATTCTCAGGGGGAAAAAAAACCCAATATGAACTGTCTGTAAGGGCCCCCAATATTAAACTTGGCATACAAAAGCTTTCAATCAGCTATTTTGAATGTGTTCAAAGAGCTGAAAAAAATCGTGTTCGAAGAATTTAAGGATAACTTTGACAATAATGAATTATCAAATAGAGAATATCAATAAAAGCATAGAAAAAAAATATCAAAAAGAACAAATGGAAATTCTGTGTCTGAAAAGTATAATAACTGAAATGAAGAATTCACCAGAGAAGCTCAACAGCAGATTCAAGATGGCAGAGGAAGAGTCAGTAAACTTGAAGACAGATCAATAAAAACTATCCATCCTGGGCTTCCCCGGTGGCGCAGTGGTTGAGAGTCCGCCTGCCGATGCAGGGGACACGGGTTCGTGCCCCGTTCCGGAAGGATCCCACATGCCGCGGAGCAGCTGGGCCCGTGAGCCATGGCCGCTGAGCCTGCGCGTCCGGAGCCTGTGCTCCGCAGCGGGAGAGGCCACAGCAGTGAGAGGCCCGCGTACCGCAAACAAACAAACAAACAAACAAAAACTATCCATCCTGAAGAACAGAAAGAAAATTGAATATTAAAAAATGAACAGTCTCAAAGACCTTCCAACATACACATAATAGGAACCCCAGAAGGGGCGAAAGAAAAGAGAGCAGAAAAAATATCTGAAGAACTAAATAAATTTGAAGAACCAAATAAACTTCATAAATTTGGTAAAAGAAATTTAATCTACAGATCCATGACTCTCATGAAACTCCAAGTAGAATAAACACAAAGACCTCCACACCTAGCCACATTGGAGTCAAACTTTTGAAAGATAAGGAGATAAATGAATGAATGCAGCAAGAGGAAAACAAGTCATCATTACTGATGACCAAAAATATGATTAATAGCATACTTCTTTTCAGAAATAATGGAGGCTGGAAAGCATTGAGATGTAAAGAAAAGTGCTAAAAATAAACAAAAAAGAAAATACAAAACTATTAAATGAGAATTCTATTTCCATCAAAAATAGTCCTCAAAAATATAGGTGAAATAAAGATATTCTCAGATTTAAAAAAGACTGAGAGAGTTTGTTACTAGCAGACATGCCTTACAATAAGTACTAAAGGAAGTTCCTCACATTAAAGGATATGACAGCAGATGATGACTAGAATGTACATGAGGAAATAAAGACATCAGAAAAGATAAACATGTAGGCAAATATAAAAAATTGTATATTACAGTTTTTCCTCTTTTATCTCCTGATTGTAAAGACATAAAGATGCATAAAATAATAATTATAAAATTATTATATATATATAAATGTTTTATATATGATATCTTCATGTATATTTATACATAAAATGTATAAGTACCTGGGAGTGACGAGAGAAACCCCAGGCGAAAATGCCATAGACTCCCACTGCCCTTATCCAGGGTTCAGTAGTTTTCCTTAATAAACACTTCTCAAATTATCATGTGCCTTTGACCAATTTCCAGACTCCAGAAATGGTTACTTTGGCAATTTTGCAGGGGGGAGTTTTTTTCTTTTACTTTTAGGGGAAGGACTTGCCAGTCTCCTCACATCACCATTCTGGAAGCCCATACACCTCTTTTTCATAGCTTCATCAGGAATGGGTTAAGCCAGAAGTGGTATTAAAGTTCAACTTTCCACGAAGCTAAATTTTCACAGAAAAACAAGAACCTTACCTGGGAATAAAAGTTACAGAACTGAAGTCCTTAGAATGATATGCTTTTGAGACTCTATGAGATTCCCAAGGTCAAAGGTATTCCTAAGTTGCCTCAGTTAATAAGAATTTGCCGCCAGTTTTCAGGAAAGTAAGAAACAAGGGCAATGCTTGAGCAGTTGCACAATGAGGACGTTGGAGAACAGAATGCTCTTCAGAATGCAATAGGAGTTCTGGCACTCAAAAAGCAGCTCTCTAGCTCAGAATCAATTTTACAAGTCATCCTCTCAAGCAAGTTGTTCACTGCCTTCTACTTCGGTATGTGTGCCCTTAGCTTTGTTCTGTCTGTGCTTTACTGTGCTCTATCCATCAGCTAGTGGGACTTGATTCATATTTGTTCTACTCCATGGATTCCATTAACTCATGACTTTCACTGGCTCATGGCCTCTTTACTATTTTCTTTTTTATGTCTCTCTTGTTCTTTCCCACCGGGCGTTTGTGACATTCTTCAATGCTCCACAGAAAAGAGGATCTGATTGAGTTTTATAGTACAGTGTTCCTCAAAATCTAATGGGCATAATAATCAACTTGGAATCTTGGTAAAATGAATATTTTTGATTTAGAAAGTCTGGGGTGGGGGTGAAGATTCTCCTAGGTGATACTGGTGCTGCTGGTACACGGACCACTCTTTCACTATCAAGGCTATATTAGCACTTAGAACAGGATTCAGCTACTGGGTAGAGCTCTTGCAACAAACAGTGCCTTATAGGCCACAGGCCAGCTTTTAGCTGGTGGCTTCTGCATCACAGGTTAATCCCTCGTCAATCAGCTGGGCCACAGGATTAAGTGGTACAAAGCACAGTGCTCTATGTATTCAAAAACCCATGGCTCCACCATTGTAAAGCAATTATACCCCAATAAAGATGTTAAAACAAACAAACAAACAAAAAAAACCATGGCTCTAGAGGTGGCAGACATTCTATAGACTCTGTCCAGTACAAATAAATGCTGGTGTTTCGCTAAGCGGTTCCTTTTTTTTAACTTTGCTGATCAAGGTGAGCAACTCATCTTGGAACTTAATGAGTCTGCAGAGGACTGTTGGCCAGGTGTCCATAATACCAACATTTCCCAAGGAAAATGCAGTGTTGGCTTTTGCACAAATGGCACTATTTAGCTGTGGGTTTTGCTTCTCTCTTTCTCAGTCTCTCTTCTCTCTCTCTCTCTCGCTGTTTGTTTTCACTTTGGAGCTAGACGTCTAATGAAAACAATTATAGATCCTCTAATTTATTCTGGGAGATAGTAGCTGTGGGTAGTAGCTGTGGGGAAGTAAATGGACAACAGTATTCTGAAATCCACAGGACTTGACGATGCAGCAAACAGAAACATAGAAGCATATATTCTAAGTGGGATTTAAAAAACAATCACAAAACAGACAGACAAACCTTAAGATGAAGAAAGGGAGAAATGAAAGGTAAGAATAGTAAAGGTAAGACAGATATGTTGAGAAAAAGGACCACCTGCTTGCCCTCTTTACTCCCCAGCCCATTTTCTGTAAGCCCATATATGGACAAATAACCTGTGTTTTTATACCTGCACAGAATGAGAATATATGAAGACAAAACAAATCTCCCCAACAACAGAAGATAATATGGATGATACATGCATATGAAAACTTTTAATATATTTTCTTTGTTTTTCAGAAATGGAAATGAATTCAGAGTATTCCATACCTACTTTGCCTATTTAATTGGAGGCTAGGTCTCTACAATTTTAAGCTAATTATATAGAGCACCTTGTATACTATTCAGTACCTGCTCACTATAAGGATAGCACTCTCTATCTCTGTCCATCGATTTACCTTTGTATCTATCACCATAGTTTATAATGCCCCTTCATCTTTTAATTACGTTAATGAGGGACCATCAATGATGGGCCAAACATTGTACCACTGTGAACACAAAGGACTCATTCATCTCTATGTCCCTGGTGCAGTGCTTGGCTACACACTGATCCCTAACCCAGTGTGGATCTGAGTCCTCAGAGCCGTTTCTATAAAACAAGGAGCCTATACAAGACGTTCCCTAAGGTCCCTTCCTCATTACATTTAAAATGCAGATTTAGCCTGAAAGTTTAAAGAAAATTGAGAATGACCTATTTAATCGCCATGAGGAAACACATGCAACTTAAGCGCTGCTCACATATGGCAGGAAGACAGAAAGAGTGGTTGCACCAATGATAAGCATTTCCTCTGAAACCTCAAAGCCAGAAACATATATCCCATCTACGTCCCGTGATCAGCAGGCATAAGGCTGGCGTGTTTTCTTTGGAATCTAGAAAGTATTTGGAGCCATGCTGGGCTTGGCAGAAGTTGAAACTAGCCAAGGCTTGGTTCTGATCATTTACAGCTGCTTCCCAGTCTGCTGTCACCCAACCAGACTCTAATGAATCCTAAGCCAGGCCTGCCTGCTGTGGCTTCTGAAAGGGGTGGAGGCAGCAACGCCTCTGTTAAACCAGCCTTCTAGTTAGTGAATGAGAATATTGTTGCTGGAGAGCTCTCATCAACTAACACAACTAAAGAAAACCTCTCCCTCCATCTCCCCTGAATGAATTATAAGACACCAGTAATCTCATTTGGACAAATGAAAAGATGTGAGATAACAGAGCTATATTTTTCGATGGATAATGGTGGTTACAATGGAAGAAACAACACTGATCACAGAAATGTGCATGAGTTTTCTTTACAACTGGAACAATTTAAATCAGCACAATCTGGGAAGGTAATGATTGAACACTTCTAATAGGGTGGATTTCAGAATATTCCTGAAGAGATTATGATAAAGATCAAGGTGAAATAATACACAGTCTTTCAGAATATGATCACGAGTTTGATATACAGTTCTGAAAGTAAAAAATATAAGAAAATCATATGTGCAATATAATCTTTCCTAAATCACAAGCTCCACAACATCCAACAACAGGCCTAATGCATAAATGATGTCAGGACAAATATTTGATGAATTATGGAAGGAAGGAAGGGGGGGAGGGAGGGAGGGAGGGAGGGAAGAAAGAAGGAGTGTACTCTGTTCAAAAATTTAAAAATATAGCCAGAATAGTAAAGAATCAACCAGGAAAATCATCTTAAAAATTCATATCCACATTCCTTACAGTAATCTTGGTTTGAATTGTCACGGAATAAAATAGCAGGGAAAAACCTCTCTGAGATATTCTGAGAGGGAATTAATCCTTGACTTTGCTAGACACATCCATTTGCTACTGAAACTGGTCTAATGTATAAAAACAAAAAAGCAATATAGTGTCATTTTTAAAGCACCCTTGAAATCTGAACACATTAAAATAGTTCTATTTGGAGAAACATGTGAGTCTTTCATCACTTATTAATGGCAATAGGATCATATTAGGGCCTGTTTAAATGTTCCACAGTTATTCTTATTTAAAGGCTTGTGAAAGATGATAAACAGTGCCCATGTAGCAATACGTTGTCAATATAACCTCATGGATCTAATGTCCTTGACAGAGGACAGTTACTTTTAGGCATCAGCTAAAATCATTTTAATATAGGTACCCATTAAGATACTATACTTGCCTATACATTTTTTAAAGCTAAGAGATCCTTGAGAAAAATTTTCTTTTCTTTTTTTCTTGGGAAAATACTAGAAACATACTGTGTTTGAAAGAGCTATAATTCACAAACAAGATAAAAGTTATAAAATATGTGTAGGAAAGCATAACATGAATATATACATATATATGTATGCATTTATAAATAAAATGAATGACGCTAGAATGGTCAAAAGAGAATGGACTCAGCTCTGCTTTAGATCTAGTTATGTGACCTGTGGCAAATACTTTGCTTCTCTGAGCTTCCAACTCTTCGGTGCTAAAATAAAGAGAAGGCTGGCTATGTTTCATCTAAGGTTATTTCCAATAATAAAATGCCATGATCTCAAATATCTGCAATTTGATATTTCAACTCAGGTACCGTAATGGTACCAAAAGAAGAAAAGTCTTGGTCATATTTTTGGAAAGCATGGGCTCAAGACAAATGTAGCATGGAAATATCAGAGATGACACAGCTCCAAATGTAGCAAACGTAATATGGTAGTATAATTTAATATGATGACTATAGTTCAATTTATGCCCTATTTTTACCCTAAGTGAAACTACTATAGATTTATTTCTGAATCTGCTTTTGGACAACATATTGTAAATCAAAAATAATTACAGAATATTCAATATTCCAATGGTCTCTGTGAACTATGTCCTAAAATATTCTTCTAAGCTTTCCAGAGAAATCCTCAGGAGAGTTGGAATAACGGGGAGCTTATTATTGTTCTAGTCGTTATGATATAGATGTGCCTTTACTTGCATTACTCATTAAGTGTTATTTGTATTCATGTATATCGGTATCCTGAGCTTGTTAAAAGCCACATTTTCTCAAAAATTAAAGAACAAATTCAGTCCACTTGAATTACTTAGGTAGATGAGTACCACTAGGAATCTTCACGGTGGACAGAAGGCTTTGTGGGAAGATATCTGGAGATAAAAATCATCGGAATGAACCAGAAACAAGGAAAAGGAAATGGGACAGAGGACTGTTTGTGGAAAAAGGGCAGATCAAGGAAGACAAAGAGTTATGAAGAAAGAAAGAAAACATCTCTTGTCCAACACTAGTAGAAGATGGTAGATAAAACAAATAAAATAGAGAAAGAGGAAAAGTAAACTTTGCATTCTCAATTTGAAATTCTGCAGTTATTATTCTGAGATGGAGATTCCACGATTACTACAGCACAGCCTAGAGAGTCAGACACGCCAGGTATAAAGAAGAGTTTCTGTGCCAATCCAACCGGTGTCACTTTGGAGAATCTATACTTCATGTGGAAAGAAGCAAGACCCAGACGCTGCATTTGACGAGAGAACTGTAACTCTGCCTGAAGAAGAAAGAGTTATTCTTTCTTCTCTGTGATCCTTGATTAATTTACTCTTCAAGTCAATATTGCTTAGTTTCTATGTCCAACTGTCACATTGGTGTTTTCACAGTTAGTTTCTAAAACCTTTTGCCAGGAAAAAAAATAAAAATAAAAACTGCTTCAGTAGAGATTAAGTATTTGCATACTTTGTAAAACATCTTTACTTTCCAATCACTTTGCATCAAACCAGAAGCAGTGCCCGAATAATTCCTCCAAGTAAATTCTAGCCTAGCCCAGAGTTTGGATCAAACGTAAAGGCAACCCTGACATTGTGGTACACTTCCACTAGGTGGCAGCAGCAGGAGTGTGTGTAGCCCTGTGAAAGACCAGGTTGCAAGGGGTTTTTTAAAAAACTTGAAGAGGGGCAGGGGAATTTCAACAGCATAATGTCAGGCAGATGCCTGGAAATCGACTAGATTAAAGATGAAAAAGGACAGAAACAAGGGACTAGAAACAGGGAACAAGCACTGCAACTCGCGCTGTCGGGTGCTGCTGAAGTTGGAGCTGACTGTGTGAGGAGTCCCCTGAATCTGGCCAAATTCATTGCCCCCTTCCTAGGGGACCTGCAGGGTAGATGGGGCAGCAGGTGGGCCATCAAAACATGTGAATATCAATGCTGGCACAGCTTTTCTCCTCTTCTGTGTTGCCCTCGGAGCCAAATGCCCAGGATTCAGCCCAGCTGTGGCACCCCATGGTACCCCCATTCCCTAGAGGGACCTCACACTGCAACCCTTTTCTAACTACAGAGACCAAATAGTCTCTTATCCAAACCAGAACACTTCTGAGTGTGAAACTAGTGCTATTAATTATCCCATCAGAACATCAGACGCAACCCAGGCTCCTAGGGCAAATAGAGATGTATGGCCATCCAACTCCTAACTCTTTACGAGAACTTCTCAAGTCCTCAGAGTCCTGGTAGGTAGCTTGAACTTGCCTTTTTATTTTCTCCATTCAAGAGCGACAGCACAGACTAAACAAACTCTCAATAAGAGTTTGCAAAGTGAATAATAGCGGCTGATGTTTTGGTAGTATACTCAAAGGACATTTAACCCAACCTACAAACTGTGTGACTTTACAGAAGAGGAAAGCTCAGATTCAGAGAGGTTAGGTATCAATATCCATAGAGCAGGAAGTGGCAGAACCAGACCAGAAGTCAGCTCCTGACTCCTACACAAGTGTTTTTCCACATCAGCGTTTCAATGGGGATATTAAAATGATTGGGCAATACAATCCAAACTAACCCTTCAACACTTCTCTCATGCGTGAATCAAGGATTTAAAGGAAAAAAGGAAGACAAGCATTACAAACCATCCATCCAAGAGAAGATATTACAGCATGCCTCTGTGAACGGGGACGCAAAAGCTAATGCTTGCAGGGGGCAGGCAGGTGACAGAAATGGGGAAAGCGGCTGGCCAGGCTGGGGAGACCTGGAGACTGGGTGCCCAGTCTGAAAGGCACAAAAGGCACAGAGCGCAAGGCTGGGGCAGATGACAACCAAGTGAAAATGCAGTCCTGGTGTCGTTTGTTCAATGAAGAGCTAGAAGTAAGTGTTGTATGTGAGATCTTCTTTTTAAGCAAAAGAAAAATTGTAAAACCCTGGATAAGCCAAATCGATGTATCCGTGATTTCATCTTTGACCTATAGGTTGCTGTGGTCCTCAGCTCCCAGATGGCACCTCCAGATATGCTGATTTTACTGGTTTAGGGGTATGACCCGAACAATGAGATTTTTCTTTTTCTTTTTAACATCTTTATTGGAGTATCATTGCTTTAAAATGGTGTGTTAGTTTCTGCTTTATAACTAAGTGAATCAGTTATACATATACATATGTTCCCATATCTCTTCCCTCTTGCATCTCCCTCCCTCCCACCCTCCCTATCCCAGCCCTCTAGGTGGTCACAAAGCACTGAGCTGATCTCCCTGTGCTGTGCAGCTGCTTCCCACTAGCTATCTATTTCACATTTGGTAGTGTGTATTTGTCCATGCCACTCTCTCACTTCGTCCCAGCTTACCCTTCCCTTCCCCACGTCTTCAAATCCATTCTCTATGTCCGTGTTTTTATTTCTGTCCTGCCCCTAGATTCTTCAGAACCATTTTTTCTTTTTTTGGGGATTCCATATATATGTGTTAGCATACAGTATTTGTTAGCCTGTTTCTAACCAAACCCACTTAGGAAAAAACAATTTAGTTTTCCTACAGACCCAGAATTCTCTAGATGGAGAAAGGAGGTGTTTTATTTATTTTTTAAAATTATTTTTTAACATCTTTATTGGAGTATAATTGCTTTACAATGGTGTGTTAGTTTCTGCTGTATAACAAAGTGAATCAGTTATACATATACATATGTCCCCATATCTCTTCCCTCTTGCGTCTCCCTCCCTCCCACCCTCCCTATCCCACCCCTCTAGGTGGTCACAAAGCACCGAGCTGATCTCCCTGTGCTATGCGGCTGCTTCCCACTAGCTATCTATTTTACATTTGGTAGTGTATATATGTCCATGCCACTCTCTCACTTTGTCACAGCTTACCCTTCCCCCTCCCCATATCCTCAAGTCCGTTCTCTAGTAGGTCTGTGTCTTTACTCCCATCTTGCCCCAGGTTCTTCATGACCATTTTTTTTTTCAATTCCATATATATGTGTTAGCATATGGCATTTGTTTTTCTCTTTCTGACTTACTTCACTCTGTATGACAGACTCCAGGTGCATCCACCTCACTACAAATAACTCAATTTCATTTCTTTCTATGGCTGAGTAATATTCCATTGTATATATGTGCCACATCTTCTTTATCCATTTATCTGTTGACGGACACTTAGGTGGCTTCCATGGCTTGGCTATTGTAAATAGAGCTGCAATGAACATTGTGGTACATGACTCTTTTTGAATTATGGTTTTCTCAGGGTATATGCCCAGTAGTGGGATTGCTGGGTTGTATGGTAGTTCTATTTTTAGTTTTTTAAGGAACCTCCATACTGTTTTCCATAGTGGCTGGATCAGCTTACATTCCCACCAACAGTGCAAGAGGGTTCCCTTTTCTCCACACCCTCTCCAGCATTTATTGTTTCTAGATATTTTGAGGATGGCCATTCTGACCAATGTGAGATGATATCTCATTGTAGTTTTGATTTGCATTTCTCTAATGATTAATGATGTTCAGCATCCTTTCATGTGTTTGTTGGCAATCTGTATATCTTCTTTGGAGAGATATCTGTTTAGATCTTCTGCCTATTTTTGGATTGGGTTGTTTGTTTTTTTGATATTGAGCTGCATGAGCTGCTTGTAAATTTTGGAGATTAATCCTTTGTCAGTTGCTTCATTTGCAAATATTTTCTCCCATTCTGAGGGTTGTCTTTTCGTCTTGTTTATGGTTTCCTTTGCTGTGCAAAAGCTTTTAAGTTTCATTAGGTCCCATTTGTTTATTTTTGTTTTTATTTCCATTTCTCTAGGAGGTGGGTCAAAAAGGATCTTGCTGTGATTTATGTCATAGAGTGTTCTGCCTATGTTTTCCTCTAAGAGTTTGATAGTTTCTGGCCTTACTCGAAACCATTTTGAGTTTATTTTTGTGTATGGTGTTAGGGAGTGTTCTAATTTCATTCTTTTACATGTAGCTGTCCAGTTTTCGCAGCACCACTTATTGAAGAGGCTGTCTTTTCTCCACTGTATATTCTTGCTGGGCAACAAGATTTTTACAAACTCCCCAGGTGATCTATTGTACAGCCAGAGTTGAGCTTTACAATTTAAAGTATAGTCATCATCAGCATGGGCATCAAATGGGAATAAGAAGTGCAGAATCTGGGGTCCCACCAGATTCTGGTGAATCTATGAGATTCTACTGAATTACAGACTTCATTTTTCAGCAGACTCCCAGGTAATTTATTTGAGCAGTGCTAATAATTCTAATAATGTTCGCCAACACCAGACTTAAAAACTGCTACTCTATTCCTCATATTGCTCCCCCTCCAAATCCGCCCTATTGTCCCCAGAGGGCAGAACAGACTTTATGTTTTCTTTTGTTCTCCTGTGCTTTTGTTTTGTAACAGTTTTGCTCTTGTATTGGGGTCTGAAGAAGAAACAGTTCATCTCAGAAGTTGGTGTATCTAAACATTTGCTCTTTTCTTTGATAGGGCAGAGCCTTAATTATGCTGCTACAGTAAACAGATCTTGTCCCAGGGGCTCCCAGAGACTATGGCTGGCCAAAAAATAATATTATTGGCTCTCTCTCCAAACAAGAACCCGAGTAATCTTGAATCTAACCTTTGGCTTCTTTTATTCCACAGCACTGAATTTATCATATATCTTTTTACCTGTCAGATGTCTCTGGCATAAATGTCACTGCACAGTCCCTTATAGACATAGTCTCTAAGTTTAAAAACTTTCTCCACTGCACAATAGAGAGAACTGATTTTTTTTTTCAGGATCCAGATATTTGTTTTATTTATATTTTTTTTTTAATTTTTTTTTTCTTTCAAGGTAACAGTAGTGTGGTTTTTTTTGTTTTTTTTTTGCAGTACGCGAGCCTCTTACTGCTGTGGCCTCTCCCGTTGTGGAGCACAGGCTCCGCACGCACAGTCTCAGCGGCCATGGCTCACGGGCCCAGCTGCTCCGCGGCATGTGGTATCTTCCCTGACCGGGGCACGAACCTGTGTCCCCTGCATTGGCAGGCGGACTCTCAACCACTGCGCCACCAGGGAAGCCCTGTGGTTTGTTTTTTAAACTGCACACGTCTACAAACCTAATAAATAGGTTTTTTCTATTTTTTTTTTAATACAGCAGGTTCTTATTAGTCATCCATTTTATACACATCAGTGTATACATGTCAATCCCAATCGCCCAATTCATCCCACCACCACCACCCCCACACCCCCCGCCACTTTCCCCCCTTGGTGTCCATACATTTGTTCTCTACATCACAACAGAGAGAACTTAATGTTCCTTTGTCATCTGACATTCTCATCTTCTTTAAGAGCTCTTAGAATGTGTTGGTTTCACTTTAGGTAAACCTCATCTCCATTTATCTCTTCCTCCTGAGAAAAACTTGATTAGCCCCAATGCCAAGCAAGGTAGTCAGTCAATAAACGTTGAAATACAATAATAATAATGACCAGAAAGCTTCATGTTCTTCCTTACACTTGCAGGTTGCCATGGTTACCGCTAAACTCTTGTTTTGTTTCACTGGTCCTTCAACTTTTACATAAAATTCCTCAGGGTTTACTCCTCCCCTCCCCCTCTCCCTCCCCCTTCACTTCCTTGAGGATCAGTGACTGTCACTGATACAACACACCTGTGCTATGTACCTGTGACTATGTCAATGTAAAATGAAGGGCATTATTTTTCATGAAATTTGAAGAACCAAATTACAGGAACGAGTTTAAAGGATAGAAATGTGCGAACACTGTGATAAAAATCACAACACTCTACTTTTCCAACTGGGTCAAATTGCAAAAGGATGTAAAAAATAGAATTTTCATAACTAAGTTGCTGTGGTTTCCTCATAGAATAAAACCACTTCTTCTTTAGAAGAAATGCTTGTGAAAGACATTTTTGAATACTGAAAAATGTTACTTTCTCCCCCAAAACAATCTAAAGGAACTCCTGCTCTGTGTATAATGTCTCTGTGACCCCAAAATGTAGTGTTTCCCATTATGTACACCTGAAAATTTTTCCTTGTAATGTTACTCTGGAGTTAGCATATCTTGAGGCTAGGCTTCTGACTCTCAGTCCCCCAAATGATCTATTGGTGTTCCCTAAAATAGTCACTGCATTAGTAAATGTGTCTGCCAGGTTCAAAATACCTCCACTCTAGTTTTCTATGAAGCTGCAGTTTGGTGACACATTTAAAAGTTGCATATCCAGGTGTTAAGATATTTCTTGCTGCTTTCAGCAACCTCATTCATCATACATGAACAGCTATTGGCTATTTTCTCATTCACTTCCTGCATCAGTCCATCCCAGAGACTTGGTTGACTGGCTTAGATCTCATCTTTGCTAATTCCGTTTTGTAACTTAACATTTACCAGATGACAGGGCTTCCAAGAACTAGGCATAGTGCCTAAAGTTAGGTCTTTATGTTACAAGCAACCAATGGCCACTTGCTAGTCTCAAGCTGAGAGATCTTAACTGCAGGGCCAAGATGAATGTTCTCGCCTCTTTCTGTGGGTTAAATTATGAAAAATTGCTGATATTTAGCCATTTTGACCTACAAAAATGATGGTATCATATCGTTTAGCATTAGAGCTGAGGAAGAGGAGGGAAGAACATGTTGCCTCTGTGGTTTTGGCATATGCACAACTCCTGAGTCCTGCCTTTCTACACAAAGTGATAGACTCTCAAGCCTCAGTGAAAATTCTTGCTGGAGAACACTAAATTATTCAAAGGCAGGTAGGTAAATCATGAATGAATCAATTGTGCTTTTCCTGCTACTCTATCTCACTCACTGTCTCTAGAAGGCCAGCATAAGGAAAACGTAAAAAAGTCAAAACCATGACCATCTCCTCAAAGGACCTGCAGAGGGAAAGGAAGACAGAAAGGTGAAATTAATTGTTTTCTTTTAGGGTAGAGAGGCAAGTCTAAAACATGTGTTTCTCATAGGGCTTTGCTAGGCTACTAATCCAAGATATATGCAAGGATTCCTTTGAAAGGAAGATAGAAAAATCAATGGCTAATATTTTCCAAGTGTCATCCAACTAAGAGATACTGGGTAATTATTATATCGGGGGCCATATGCACTAGTGCAACTCTATTCATCACGACCATAACGCAGCCACTAAATAGAAATACAATTTGATTAAATAAAAGAGAGGCATCAGTGTGAGAGAACCACACAGCAGAAATGGCATAGGAGGAAATGAGGACGCAATGAGATATGAGGTATGTCTGTCGCAGTAACTCATATTTGATAATGATGGATAGAAGATTCAGTCCTATATGTTTTACAGTTCTTCACTTTACTAACCCCCTACAATTCTCTGGTTTGCTTTATCATTTTATGATCTTAATGGTAGCAGTGGTACACTTTACACTTAAAAGACCTGGCAACTAATTTTCTCGTGTACCTTCTCTGTAGCAGAATATTATACATTGCCTCTAACAAGCTATGTGTCCCTCATTATGTTATTAAACCCTCCATGTTTCATATGCCTTATCTGTAAAATAAAGGGGCTAAATGACTAAATGACCTAAAGGTCCCTTCTGGTGAAAAGATGGCAGGAATACTAGATTCAGGCAAGAAGCTTCTATGATGAACTCTACATTCCTGAAAGTAGTGAGGTGAGATACTGTGGTTCAGCTTTTCCCAAATGTGGAATAAACATCACTTGGGAATATGTGAAATGATTTTAGGTGGGACATGAACACCCTTTTTGTTCAATACTAATTATGTTATTTTTTTTAATGTCTATTATGGCAATTGATATTGGGTTTTCTGTTTGTGATAGAAATAAATTTATTTAAACAAATTAGGGTGAAAAGTGATATATGTTAAGAAAAAGTAGTAAGTGAATGATAGTACCTTGTTTAAGAAGGTGGTGGTAAATGACTGAGGACTGGGAAACAATGCAGGGCGTGCTTCTCGATGAGCAGACTGGGGTCGTGTTTACTAATTTCTTCTAAGTGGCATTATTTTTGAAATTCTAAAAAAGAGACCTATCTTTTTAGAATTTGCTGAAACTATGTCTTTATGAAATGTTCTTCACTGGATGCCTGAATTCTGAGAATCAGATCCTTTCTCAAAGCCATTCTTTGAATTCTGAGGCGTTCTGACCTTGTTCAAAGCCATGGTCAAAGAACTGGTAAGGACAGAGGCCTGGGGGGGTCACAGCAAGAAGGGCAGCAAATTGACATGACCCTCTTTAGCCCAGGGAGACCCATCTGTCACCCCTGCATTCTTCTTATACCATCACAGATTCTTTGGAGCCTGCATCTGCCTGGCACTGCCCTAAGCCCTTTAAATGCATTATCTCAAGTTTCCTTTTAACAATCCTGTAATGTAGATATTTTATCCCCATTTTATATAGAATGAGATTAAGTGTTCTGCTCTGGATGACGTGGTTCAAAACTGGTTGAGATAGGGTTAAAGACTAGATCTCTGTTACTGAAAACCTTTTGGACCTTTTATAAAGAATGTTTTTGAGAGAAATCTAATTGTTTCTGATCAAGATCCAGTACCTCAAAACATGAAATTATTAGGTGCTATATTCCACTCTAAGGTAGGTGACAAAATACTGCTATTACCAAAGAAAAAAAGGGGATTACTTTAAATGATCCTGAGTTTTCATCCTAATTTTTGCTGTGCTAAATCTTCAAACGATTTATTTCAAGGGACTTAGGTATAAACTAATTATTTGATTAGAAAGCCAATTTTTTCCCCTAAAATTGTTTCATTCTTCAGCCATTAAATTCACAACATGGGAAGCTTACTCACAAGTATAGAGCTTTTTATTAAAATTTTCTAAGGTTTCTCTCACCTTATGCATAATGCAATCGTTTCCTAATCTCATTTTACAACAATATTTTAGATAATGATTCTTAATGAACTCTGAGGACAACGAATCTGCATGTGCTTGTATGCACACACACACTGGAAGCTCTAGCTTGCCAGTTTAGGTCACCAGTAATCTCACTTCTTCCAACTGCCAAGAACCCACTAGATAAAATATCACTGTATAGTGAATACAGGGCCTGGATCATGAGGTACCGAAACAGTGGAATTGGGACTAAGAAACAAGGGAGTGGGCAATGTCTCTAGGGATAGTTTTGGTTCGGTAATTTGTGTTGGTAAAGATTTCTTGTGTATCCTTGGCTGATGTCACTCATGTGGTCCTCTGATGTAATTAATTGCCTAGAGCCTTGTTTCAAATGTCTCAAGAGAAGAGGCTCTTAGATAAATTGGGATTAACAATGTCCTCCTGCTGGCCTGGGAAACCTTATAAAAGCCTTGTAAGTCCTATCATTAGAGAGTTCTCCCATCTCAGGGGAAGTATATTAGCACTATCATACACACACACACACACATATGATCATATATGCAACGTTCTTAACATTGGCCTGGAACACACTACATATTCAATAAATGGATACTATTATTGAGAGACAGCATAGGGACAAGGAAATAGTCTCTGGGGTCAGACTACCTGGACTATTTATCATATGAATAATATATGATTTATATTGGCTGTGTGACCTTGGGCAAGTCAGCTAACCTCTCTGTGCCTCATCTACAAAATGAGAATAGTGGTAAATGTTATTTCATAAGGTTATTGAGTTAATACCTATGAAACCCTTAAAATAATGTCTACCATTTAGGGGGTACTCAAAGAATGTTAGTTATTGTTAATCATTATAATTCAGAATGCTAATTAAATCTTTATATTATTCAAATAATTAGACTGCTTTTGCATTTAAGGTCTCTCTGCCCAAGGAATTAAAATTGTAGATATTTAAAAACCAAATAAAAATCATTGAAAATGTGAATGTGGAACCCTAATATTGTTTTTAAGTAATCCTGAAAGGATGTTGTAAATGTCGAGAATAAAATCATCCAGTGTGATATATTTTACAGTGAAGCTCTAAAAGGTACACATTTTGATATGAATAAAAATGTTAACAGACACTAGAGGGGCATAAAGCTGATTTCTGTAATCACATATTTATGTATTTGACGTATTATTACCACAAGCAGTTAAGTAGATTTAGAGAAAGTTACACTATTCATTCCAACATTCCCCGCAAATGACTCCAATTCTGAACTTTTTATTTTCATAGCTCGTTGCACACCTCCTTGAAAGCATAACTTATGTCTCAGATGACAGAAAAGTTAAGCCTGAAATAATAACTGTGCTATTTTTTCCACAGTACAGAAGAGTGAGAAACAAAAACCACCTGGTCAAGGTTACAAATCCACCAACAGTTATTTTTGCCTCTCTTCACAACTCCTCCTTCTAGCACCTTCCTTTCATCCTTCTAGCACCTTCTTTCATCTTTGACCTACCCACCATTTTTATTGTCACCACTTCTGTTCAACATTTACAATGTTCCTACTGTTTGTTAGAGACGGAAACAGAAAGATAAATATGATGCTGAGGCAAGAGCTGGCAGTGATGGAGCACCTTGCTGTTGGGATCAGTCTCCATGATGGGCATTTTGCACACTTTAGCTGGAGTCTTCACAAGCTCTGAAAATGGGTATTGGCATCCCCTTTTTCAAATAAGGGAACTGATGCTCAGAAAGTTCGAATAGTTTGTTCATGGTCACAGAGTTACTATGTGTCATGGTGAAGATTCACCAACCAGTCTGTGTGTCTCTCATTACATGTCTCTGCTGAAAGTCCCTTTCTGGAAGGCTTTGGGTCTTCGGGTTATCAAACTAACAAAAGAAACCAAAACTCAGCGGAGAAAAACTGATGAAGGAAATACACCGAAGTTGACAACAAGTTATATTTAGTTTGTAGAACAATGAGCATATTTTCTTTATTCCTATTTCTCAAATTTTCTATATATAATGAGCATTCACTCTTTTAACAATGTGAACAACACAACTTTAGAAGAATTAAACGTTAAAAAAAGAGAAAGCATGGGGCTTCCCTGGTGGCGCAGTGGTTGAGAATCCTCCTGCCAATGCAGGGGACACAGGCTCGAGCCCTGGTCTGGGAAGATCCCACATGCCACCGAGCAACTAGGCCCGTGAGCCACAACTACTGAGCCTGCGCGTCTGGAGCCTGTGCTCCGCAACAATAGAGGCCGCGATAGTGAGAGGCCCGCGCACTGCGATGAAGAGTGGCCCCTGCTTGCCGCAACTCGAGAAAGTCCTCGCACAGAAACGAAGACCCAACACAGCCAAAAATAAGTAAATAAATAAATATTAAAAAAAAAAGAGAGAGAGAAAGCGCTTCTAGAAAAAAGTGTTTCCTAACCAAGGCTTAAGTTATTACTCTTCCTACTGGTGTTTGTGTTTATTTCGGGAACTGAAAATTTTTAAAAAGAAACAAACAAACAAAAATCCAATCAAATAAAACAAAGTAACAACCAAAAACCCTTCAAGATCCCCCCCCCCCCCCCCCCCCCCCGCACAAAACCCTTCAAGATCCCCCCCCCCGCTCCCCCCCACCGAATGCATCATTTATTATGGAATGGCAAATATTAGGCTTATCATTTTGGATTAGAAACGATCTTAACACTTCACACGCCATTCAGCCAACTGTCTTGATTTGCCATGATCTGAATCAGAATTAAGTTTCAAAAACATCCTTTTCCAAGGTTTTAACTTCCATGAAGCCTGGATTCAACCTTGCCTCACTGAGTAAGCCACCTATGTGGTAACAGCTGGACCACACCTTCCCCCAGTGGTACCTCCCTATCTCCTCTCTCAACCATCCTCTTGCCCTTCCTTCCATCCACACCAAAGGATCCTATTCTACGGGACAGGATGGTCTATGTGCATATCTGGCTCAGCCCTGGGGAACGTGGACACACTCACCACCTCAGCCATTTCTCGGAAAAGAAACTGGATGCACGTTCCCTTCCAGCCACTGCATTTCATTTCCCCATAACGTGAATGTGTGCCCTAACACTTAGGATCATTTTAGATAGCTGGTTTTCAGAACAATGTAGTTCCAAATATTAATAGATAGAATTAAGGGCCTGTGCTTTTATCTTCCTTTTTTCCTGGGGCCCTACTGACATATTTTTCTGAAGAATTTTTTCTCTCGCATTCTTACTCTCTCATTCTCTCTCTCTCTCTCTCCTATATAATCAGCCTGGCTCCTTGGATAATAAATGTTTTATAGTAAGTTTAACCTGGTAGAACACTTGAATGGGACTATTTCATAGTGTGATGAAAGACAAAAGAAATACTGTCAATTTAATTACACATAGCTTCTAGGATCAGAGGATAACATACTCTTTTTTGTCTGTTAAGTATGGGGTAGTAAGCTAAATCCAAATCAAAACTAAACATTATACTGCATGTTATATATACATATATATGTACTTTTTTTTTTTTTTTTTACTCCAATGATGATGTTATTTTTTCCCCAGAAGCAATGTTTTCTCCAGCAACAATGCACTAATTGGTTTTAAATCCATGTCCTTCATTTAGGAGCACAATTATCCTCTAATCAACTTGTTTGTCCTTCCCTGTTGCCATAAAACACAGTCAAAATATTCAAGAGCAGCATATGGGTGAAGGTCTTTGTTCTATTGTTGATGCAAAAATATAAGTAACTTTGCTCCCAGCTAGAAGAAAAAGATGACAGAAAAGGGATCAAAGTTACAGCTTGGAGCCCACTGAGATACTGCTAATTGTCATCCAAAGTAGAGAGTGTCATCATCATCAGAAGAGAGGAACAATGCAGGGGTCTTAAAGGAAACTTTCTCTTCTCTCCACCTTCCCTCCTCCTATTATTCTCAACACCCCCCACCCCACCCCCACCCCCAACCCCACACACAAGCACCAACACATCCTGAAGGAAGTGGGTAGAAACATGTCTTTAACATTTAATAATTTTTCCTTAAGTCTTATGTCCTCACGTATTTAAACATATATAGTGTTGCTTCCTTACCAGTGCTATTTAAACATTTGGTTAAACTCTATCAACATTCAGTTATTCAGCATTCAAAATTAACTTGTGAAATGACCTGGCTGTACTTCTCAGAGCTGAAAATCATTAAGAAAATTTGTGTATGCCATGCTATTTACCAAGAAAGCTTTAAAAATAAACATAGCAGTTAAAATTAATGTGTAATAAAAAAAAGTTTAAATCATTTTTTAAATCCAAAGCCTAATTTCCTTGTTTCCTTAATGCAGATTTTCAGACCTGCTTTACTACCAGGAGGGTTAAGTGAGATAACCCATCTGAACATGTCATAACATTTATTTCTTGGCACATTTTATTCGATAAGTATTAGCAGAGTATGAATCTGCTGTTGCACACGGTGAGATGAACCGCTGCCACAGAAGTACATAAAAATGGAAGGGTCTCAGGTTAAAAAAAAAAAGCCAGCATAATGCTTAATTTTTGCTGAGAAACTTAGTAGTTAACACAATAGGTTGCTTTTAAAACCCCTTCTTACGAAACTGAGTTATTTGTAGTGAGGTGGATGGACCTAGAGTCTGTCATACAGAGTGAAGTCAGAAAGAGAAAAACAAATACTATATGCTAACACATATATATAGAATCTAAAAAAAAAAAATGGTCATGAAGAACCTAGGGGCAAGATGGGAATAAAGACGCAGACCTACCAGAGAATGGACTTGAGGATATGGGAAGGGGAAATGCATAGCACAGGGAGATCAGCTCAGCGCTTTGTGACCACCTAGAGGGGTGGGATAGGGAGGGTGGGAGGGAGGGAGACGCAAGAGGGAAGAGATATGGGGACATATGTATATGTATAACTGATTCACTTTGTTATACAGCAGAAACTAACACACCATTGTAAAGCAATTATACTCCAATAAAGATGTTAAAAAATAATTTTAAAAAATAAATAAAACACCTCCTTTCTCCATCTAGAGAATTCTGGGTCTGTAGGAAAACTAAATTGTTTTTTCCTAAGTGGGTTTGGTTAGAAACAGGCTTTCAACTAAAACCATCTCCAGTGGGTTAAGGCTCATCAATTCTGCTCTGGCATCATCCTGCCTGGGTACCATCTGCTGATAAAATGACTTCATATGGCAAATAGGAAGACGGTATGCTATAGAGAAGAAAAGTTAAAAATCTTGGTGGACCTACACATTTCCCCTACACCTGGGGCAGGGTTTATGTCTTCAAGCAAGAGGAGAGGAATAATGTGTAAGCTCTTGGAATAAGCTTGGAGAGGAACAGCTGTTGTCAACAAATTGATTTCATTGGTTGATTTCAATAGCAGCAGGCAGGAGGCCAGGAGCTGCTGTGAGCTGCGGGTGCCTCCCCACCAGGGTAGTTAACATTAAGACAATTCAAGGGGGCCTAACTGGAGAAGTGGAGAGCTAGGATCACTGCAGAGGGAGGAGGGCAGAGAAGTAGAATTCTGATCCACAGGGCCCTCCACGGGCCTTCAACAGAGAAAGGAACAAACAGCAGGGTGGACTGCAAAACCCTGCTTGCTACCCCATCTCCATGACAGCCCTGTTGTCAGATAAGAAAACGAATAAGTCTTTCCAGGTCCCACTGTGCAGCTTCCTTTTTAGTACACAGAGCTCACTGTGGAATTTGCCATCTCCCTAAAGCTCATGCAGACACGATAGGAGATGAAACCAAGTGGTTTCCACATCCATCCTCTGTGTGTGAGAACCCAGAGGGAGCCTCCACATCTTTCCGGATACCTTTCATGGGAGCAAAGCTACCTAATATCAAAACACACGACTAGAGAAGCCAGATGAGGCACAAGTGCAGGAAGCTGCTGTCTACAGCACCCAAATATTTAGATCCTAGAAAAAGGTTTCCAAAGGCTTCATTTCCCGAATATACATGCCAGATATACATGCCTAGGGGTCAAATTTCCAATATGGTTTTAATCCAATTCTTAAGTCCGCATGGTTTACATATCTCAAACAGCATGTGTGTATAAGAGAAGAAACTAAACTCATGGTGTGGAGAACATTTTGTAGATGGATTTTAGTAGTAGCTATCTCTGCATTTACTTGACTAGAGGTATTTGCCGGGACTTGTTTGAAAAGGCAAGTGTAAAGACCTCTTCCAAACAGAAGTAACTCCTCTAAAAGCTGTAAAGTCTTCTCTCTGAAAGAAAAGATCTAGAATTCCACTGTCATCTTCTCTAAGATCTAACCTTCAGTAAAGTGCCAGAAATTTGGCACCACTGTTTACAATGATGGATGAATGGCACAAAAAGAAACACTTTCCAAAGGCCCTCTATTTAATGAAGACAAATTTTACAGAACATTATCAGTTCCCAAAGCTTAAGACTTATTCCTATTTTTTTACCCTTTTAGAAGGCTTCTGATTCAACATCAGTATTTACTTGTAACTGTTATTAGAAGTCAGTGAGTACTTAGTGATTTCTTTTCCCTAATCACTACTCGAAAAGAAAAAGAGTAATAAAGCCCTGTGCTCAGCATTTTCTACAGCACAAAGCACGGTCCCCTGCTCACTATTTATTTCCTAAACTGGTTTATGTTACACAGGTCTGAAGGTGAGAGGGGCAAAGAGGCAAGAGAGACGGCTCCTCTCTGTGGCCAAAATTGCACATTTGGCATAAACATGGTCTCTTCCGCCATGATTCTTGCAGGCGTTTGAAGTTAGACGTTTGAAGTGGGAAGGAGGAGGGCACCATTTTTAGAGCCTCTGCAATATGCCAGGTATAACTGGCAAGATCACATTATGAGACAGGACTTACTCAGAGGGATTAAGCCAATTGTCCAAACTCTCAGGACACATAGGTGTTGGAAATGAGGATTTAAACCTAGGAAGCATGTTTGATTTTAAAGCTAAATATCAAACTATTACCATATTGACTTTTCCATTGACAGGACAACCTTTTGTCCTTCATGCTATACTTACATAATCTGGTTTTCTACTTCAGTATCAAATTAGGTTTGAAAAATTGACTCAGTCCAGCTAGGTATGTTTTCTGACATAGGCAACAAGAAATATTTTGGCCTCTGTGACGTACAACATGTAAGTTTACGTGTACCTCATCTACTGCTTCTTCATAAACAATTATGGATCTACAAGGTTTATGAATATAAATGTGCATACCATGATATAAAGTACTCTCATTTGTTCAAATACTCAGTTAAAGGAAGATCTTCATATCCTGAGACTTGTTAAGCATGTGATCACTTTCCTTAGACACGAAGGATTTTAACTACCTGAAATACTCTTGGTATAGATTTGAGAAAGTGTTAGCTACATCATATTCACTTACAGGACCATTTTGATGGTACCAAACCTCTGTTTGGTTTTCTTGACTGCAACAGTACATGCGCTAATGTTTTTGGAGAATAGTAAATTATTTCTAGAACACTGAAATTCAACAAAATGTTAGGTATCAGGACAAAGAAGGTTCAAAGCTTTAAAAAGGGGAGCAGTGTTACCAAGATAAAGAAACCAAACGGCCTTGTAGGCAGTAACACTGATTTAAAATGCTGGACTGCTTTGGAAATATTTAAGGCAAAAGAGAATCATTCTTTCTTTTATAATTGTTATTTTATAAGCATTAAGACTCCAATATATGAAATAAAAGCATATAGATTATAGAAACTGAGGGCTGGAATGGCTTATCTAGATCAGCTAATTTTCCCACACTGGTAACTCCTTTCCTACATCATTGCCCAGCGTTCTGTTTAAACATCCTGTTGGTAGGAGTTCATTCTCTTGGGAAAGA
>NW_006798376.1:1850883-1874169 GCF_000442215.2 Lipotes vexillifer
GGAAAGAGTACAACAGTCGGTTAAACAAAAGGACTTATAAAACGGAGACCTAGGTTCAAATCCTGGCTCCATCACTTATTTAAATGGATTCTCCCGCAAGTTATGAAACTTCTTTTGAGTCTCATCCTTAGATTAGGAGAATGATAACTTCTCTATTTCATATGGATGCTGTGAAGGAATAAATGAATTAACTGATGTCAAGAGCAGTGTCTTGCACTGATTAAATACTCAGTAAATGTTAACTGTTATCTTCCAAGTATTTATGGATGTTTTTGACACCTTTGAGGGAAATTTTACTTCCCTACAAAAGTACATTTTAGGTTTCTTCAGATCCACAAATGCAGATTTAAACCTGGAAATTGAGTATTTCGGAATAACACAGTAAGTGCCCTATGTAGCTTACATGCCATATTTCTATTCTCCAAGTCTTTAACTTCGCAACTCATTCTCATGGCTTAATTACAAAGTTGAGCCCTGACATCCATCACTTTGAAAAGGGAAAGTCTATCTAGACAAGACTAGAAGTGGCTTCTTTCTGCATGAGTTATCCATCGGGAAATCTGATTTCAATCCAAGTAGATGTGTCCAATGCAGACTTTTGGTTCCATGCTCTCTGGGGTTTGCAGTTTTTTCTATATTCATTCCAGTTTCCAGGATGTACAAGTCCATGGTCAAGCAATCATTTCTTTTCTGTATAGTAGTAGCTTTGCCCTTCGATTACTAAGGACAACCCACCATACAGTAATCTGGTAACCTTGTGAGATGTGAGGTAGACAATGATTAGAGCCTCTTCTCCTTGGCAGTGAGCTGGGCATCCCTAAAAGAGTGTCCCCTTTGCACTTGCAATCAGCCATCATGGAAGTAATATTCTGAGCCATCTCCCCAAAAAAGTAGTTCCTACTACGAGTAAGGCATTTATTTTAGTCTTCTTTTAAGAGTAAAAATCACCTACCTTTTCTAGGCCAGAGTTTCCAGCCACTGGACCTCTGCGAGTGAGTTACAGCTGTGCCCGGTATTGACTCCTCAATCCTTGTCACCACCAAGGGAGGCCTAGAGACCAGCATCATCCTTAACCATTAATACAGTCAATGAAGAAAACATTTTCTGCTTGAGTCATGACATGAAAAACACTGCAGATCCTAGTCTATTCTTCCTTAGGTAGCTGAAGAAAGTCCAGTATTCTGACTGGGGGACACTTCTAAGGCAGAAGGTAATTGCAATATCCCTGTTTTTCCTTGTTTTCTATGGACTTATGGGGAATGTGTAAATTCTATAAGTTGGTAGATCTTTACTATGCACCATATATTTGGGAATTTTATTCTGGAGACAGTGGATTTTGTCTGTATTCCAATATCAAGAAGGTGACGGGCCAGTCAATTAATAATTTATTTATTTATTTGCGACTTTTTTTTATCTTTGAATTTTTGAATTTTACTTATTTTTTTATATGGCAGGTTCTTATTAGTCATCAATTTTATACACATCAGTGTATACATGTCAATCCCAATCTCCCAATTCATCACACCCCCAGCCCCACACCCCCGCGGCTTCCCCCCCATGCGTGTCCATACATTTGTTCTCTACATCTGTGTCTCAACTTCTGCCCTGCAAAACGGTTCATCTGTACCATTATTCTAGGTTCTACATACATGCGTTAAATTACAATATTTGTTTTTCTCTTTCTGACTTACTTCACTCTGTATAGCAACCTCTAGATCCATCCACATCTCAACAAATGACTCAATTTCATTCCTTTTTACGGCTGAGTAATATTCCACTGTATATATGTAGCACAACTTCTTTATTCATTCGTTTGTCAATGGGCATTAGGTTGCTTCCATGTCCTGGCTATTGTAAATAGTGCTTCAATGAACATTGGGATGCATGTGTCTTTTTGAATTATGGTTTTCTTTGGGTATATGCCCAGTAGTGGGATTGTTGGATCATATGTAATTCTATTTTTAGTTTTTTAAGGAACCTCCATACTGTTCTCCATAGTGGCTGTATCAGTTTACATTCCCACCAACAGTGCAAGAGGGTTCCCTTTTCTCCACACCCTCTCCAGCATTTGTTGTTTGTAGATTTTCTGATGATGCCCATTCTAACTGGTGTGAGGTGATACCTCATTGTAGTTTTGATTTGCATTTCTCTAATAATTAGTGATGCTGAGCAGCTTTTCATGTGTTTCTTGGCCATCTGTATGTCTTCTTTGGAGAAATGTCTATTTAGGTCTTCTGATCATTTTTGGATTGGGTTGCTTGTGATTTTAATATTGAGATGCATAAGCTGTTAATCTATTTTGGAGATTAATCCTTCATCCATTGATTCATTTGCAAATATTTTCTCCCATTCTGAGGGTTGTCTTTTCGTCTTGTTTATGATTTCCTTTGCTGTGCAAAAGCTTTTAGGTTTCATTAGGTGCCATTTGCTGATTTTTGTTTTTATTTCCATTTCTCTAGGAGGTGGATCAAAAGAGATCTTGCTGTGATTTATGTCAAAGTGTGTTCTTCCTATATTTTCCTCTAAGAGTTTTCCTCTAAAAGTTTCCTCTAAGTGTCCGGAATTACATTTAGGTCTTGAATCCATTTTGAGTTTATTTTTGTGTATGGTGTTAGGGAGTGTTCTAATTTCATTATTTTACATGTAGCTGTCCAGTTTTCCCAGCACCACTTATTGAAGAGAATGTCTTTTCTCCATTATATACCCTTGCCTCCTTTGTCATACATTAGTTGACCATACCTGCATGGGTTTATCTCTGGGCTTTCTATCTTGTTCCATTGACTTATATTTCTGTTTTTGTGCCAGTACCATACTGTATTGATTATGGTAGCTTTGTAGTATAGTCTGAAGTCAGGGAGTCTGATTCCTCCAGCTCCGTTTTTTTCCCTCAAGACTGCTTTGGCTATTCTGGGTCTTTTGTGTCTCCATACAAATTTTAAGATTTTTTGTTCTAGTTCCATAAAAATTGCCATTGGTAATTTGATAGGGCTTGCATTGAATCTGTAGATTGCATTGGGTAGTACAGTCGTTTTCACAATACTGATTCTTCCAATCCAAGAACATGGTATATCTCTTAATCTGTAGGTATCATCTTTAATTTCTTTCATCAGTGCCTTATAGTTTTCTGCATACAGGTCTTTTGTCTCGCTAGGTAGGTTTATTTATTCCTAGGTATTTTATTCTTTTTGTTGCAATAGTAAATGGGAGTGTTTCCTTAATTTCTCTTTCAGATTTTTCATCATTAGTGTATAGGAATGCAAGAGGTTTCTGTGCATTAATTTTGTATCTTGCAACTTTACCAAATTCATTGATTAGCTCTAGTAGTTTTCTGGTGGCATCTTTAGGATTCTCTATGTATACTATCAGGTCATCTGCAAACAGTGACAGTTTTACTTCTTCTTTTCCAATTTGTATTCCTTTTATTTCTTTTTCTCCTTTGATTGCCATGGCTAGGACTTCCAAAACTATGTTGAATAATAGTGGTGAGAGTGGACATCTTTGTCTTGTTCCTGATCTTAGAGGAAATGCTTTCAGTTTTTCACCATTGAGAATGATGTTTGCTGTGGGTTTGTTGTATATGGCCTTTATTATGTTGAGGTAGGTTCCCTCTATGCCCACTTTTTGGAGAGTTTTTATCATAAATGGGTGTTGGATTTTGTCAAAAGCTTTTTCTGCATCTATTGAGATGATCATATGGTTCTTATTCTTCAATCTGTTAATATGGTATATCACACTGATTGATTTGCATACACTGAAGAATCCTTGCATCCCTGGGATAAATCCCACTTGATCATGGTGTATGATCCTTTTAATGTGTTGTTGGATTCTGTTTGTTTGTATTTTGTTGAGGATTTTTGCATCTATATTCATCAGTGATATCGGTCTATAATTTTCTTCTTTTGTGGTACCTGTGTCTGGTTTTGGTATCAGGGTGATGGTGGCCTCGTAGAATGAGTTTGGGCTTGTCCCTTCCTCTGCAAATTTTTGGAAGAGTTTAAGAAGGATGGGTGTTACCTCTTCTCTAAATGTTTGATAGGATTCACCTGTGAAGCCATCTGGTCCTGGACTCTTGTTTGTTGAAAGATTTTAAATCACAGTTTCAATTTCATTACTTGTGATTGGTCTGTTCATATTTTCTATTTCTTCCTGCTTCAGTCTTGGAAGGTTATACCTTTCTATGAATTTGTTCATTTCTTGCAGGTTGTCCATTTTATTGGCATAGAGTTGCTTGTAGTAGTCTCTTAGGATGGTTTGTATTTCTGCGGTGTCTGTTGTAACTTCTTTATCATTTCTAATTTTATTGATTTGAGTCCTCTCCCTCTTTTTCTTCATGAGTCTGGCTAATGGTTTATCAATTTTGTTTATCTTCTCAAAGAACCAGCTTTTAGTTTTATTGACATTTGCTATTGTTTTCTTTGTTTCTATTTCATTTATTTCTGCTTTGATCTTTATGATTTCTTTCCTTCTGCTTCCTTTGGGTTTTGTTTGTTCTTCTTTCTCTAGTTCCTTTAGGTGTAAGGTTAGAGTGTTTACTTGAGATTTTTCTTGTTTCTTGAGGTAGGTTTGTATAGCTATAAACTTCCCTCTTAGAACTGCTTTTGCTGCATCCCATAGGTTTTGGATCATCGTGTTTTCATTGTCATTTGTCTCTAGGTATTTTTTGATTTCCTCTTTGATTTCTTCAGTGATCTCTTGGTTATTTAGTAATGTATTGTTTAGCCTCCATGTGTTTGTGTTTTTTACATTTTTTTCCCTGTAATTGATTTCTAATATCATAGCACTGTTGGTCAGAAAGATGCTTGATATGATTTCAATTTTCTTAAATTTACTGAGGCTTGATTTGTGACCCAAGATGTGATCTGTCCTGGAGAATGTTCCATGTGCACTTGAGAAGAAAGTGTAATCTGTTGGTTTTGCATGGAATGTCCTGTAAATATAAATTAAATCTAACTGGTCTATTGTGTCATTTGAAGCTTGTGTTTCCTTATTAATTTTCCGTTGGGATGATCTGTCCATTGGTGTAAGTGAGGTGTTAAAGTCCCCCACTATTATTGTGTCACTGTCAATTTCCTCTTTTATAGCTGTTAGCAGTTGCCTTATGTATTGAAGTGCTCCTATACCGGGTGCATATATATTTATAATTTTTATATCTTCCTGTTGGATTGATCCCTTATCATTATGTAGTGTCCTTCCTTGTCTCTTGTAACATTCTTTATTTTAAAGTCTATTTTATCTGATATGAGTATTTCTACTCCAGCTCTCTTTTGATTCCCATTTGCATGGAATATCTTTTACCATCCCCTCACTTTCAGTCTGTATGTGTCCCTAGGTCTGAAGTAGGTCTCTTGTAGACAACATATATATGGGTCTTTTTTTTTTGCATCTATTCACCAAACCTGTGTCTTTTGGTTGGAGCATTTAATCCATTCACATTTAAGGTAATTATTGATATGTATGTTCCTATTACCATTTTCTTAATTGTTTTGGGTTTGTTTTTGTAGGTCCTTTTCTCCTCTTGTGTTTCCCACTTAGAGAAGTTCCTTTAGCATTTGTTGTAGAGCTGGTATGGTGGTGCTGAATTCTCTTAGCTTTTGCTTGTCTGTAAAGCTTTTGATTTCTCCGTCAAAGCTGAATGAGATCCTTGCCAGGTAGAGTAATCTTGGTTGTAGGTTCTCCCCTTTCATCACTTTAAGTATACCATGCCACTCCCTTCTAGCTTGTAGAATTTCTGCCGAGAAATCAGCTGTCAACCTTATGGGAGTTCCCTTGTATGTTATTTGTCGTTTTTCCCTTGTTGCTTTCAATAATTTTTCTTTGTCTTTAATTTGTGCCAATTTGATTACTATGTGTCTCAGTGTGTTTCTCCTTGGGTTTATCCTGTATGGGACTCGCTGCACTTCCTGGACTTGGGTGGCTATTTCCTTTCCCATGTTAGGGAAGTTTTCGACTATAATCTCTTCAAATATTTTCTCTGGTCCTTTCTCTCTCTCTTCTCCTTCTGGGACCCCTATAATGTGAATGTTGTTGCATTTAATGTTGTCCCAGAGGTCTCTTAGGCTGTCTTCATTTCTTTTCATTCTTTTTTCTTTAGTCTGTTACGTAGTAGTGAATTCCACCATTCTGTCTTCCAGGTCACTTACCGTTCTTCTGCCTCAGTTATTCTTCTATTGATTCCTTCTAGTGTAGTTTTCATTTCAGTTATTGTATTGTTCATCTCTGTTTGTTTGTTCTTTAATTCTTCTAGGTGTTTGTTCTTTAATTCTTCTAGGTCTTTCTTAAACATTTATTGCATCTTCTCAATCTTTGCCTCCATTCTTTTTCTGAGGTCTTGGATCATCTTCACTATCATTATTCTGAATTCTTTTTCTGGAAGGTTTCCTGTCTCCACTTCATTTAGTTGTTTTTCTGGGGTTTTATCTTGTTCCTTCATCTGGTACATAGCCCTCTGCCTTTTCATCTTGTCTATCTTTTTGTGAATCTCAATTAATGTTTTATGATAGTAACATTATAAGTGAGTAAAGACAAGGAATATGTGGGTTCATGTACACATTCATTTAACTGTTACCTGTTTTCTTTCAAATACTAGGAAGAAGAATAAAAAGTACATAAATGTTAATCAATATTTCAGCACTAGCTATAGTTGTATTGTTCTTATTGTATGATTACTAAAATCTTGATAACATTTCAAAAAGAGTGGACCTCTTAAAATAATGGGAACACAAAACAAAAAAGGCACAATGGAAAACAGTATGGAGTTTCCTTAAAAAAACAAAAATCGAACTATTATATGACCCAGCAATCCCACTACTGGGCATATATCCTGAGAAAACCATAATTCAAAGAGTCATGTACCACAGTGTTCACTGCAGCACTATTTACAATAGCCAAGACATGGAACCAACCTAAATGTCCATCGACAGATTAATGGATAAAGAAGATGTGGCATATATATACAATGGAATATTACTCAGCCATAAAAGGAAACAAAATTGAGTTATTTGTAGTGAGGTGGATGGACCTAGAGTCTGTAATACAGAGTGAAGTAAGTCAGAAAGAGAAAAACAAATACTGTTTGATAATGCATATATATGGAATCTAAAAACAAAAAAAATGGTACTTATGAAAATAGTTGCAGGGCAGGAATAAAGACATAGACATAGAGAATGGACTTGAGGACACGGGGTGGGAAGGGTAAGCTGGGGTGAAGTGAGAGTAGCTTCTACATATATACACTACCGAATGTAAAATAATTAGCTAATGCGAAGTAGCAGCATAGCACAGCAAGATCAGCTCCGTGCTTTGCAACCACCTAGAGGGGTGGGATAGGGAGAATGGGAGGGAGACTTAAGAGGGAGGGGATATGGGGACATATGTATGCATATGACTGATTCGCTTTGGTGTACCACAGACACTAATATAGCATTGTGAAGCAACTATAATTCCATAAAGATCTATTTTAAAAAGGCACAATGGAATCAAAGTGGCCTTTTGGATACATGGAGAAGCAATATTTTTGCAGGAGGAAACATTTCATAAAACTCATTTTTGGCATACCGAGGTTAAGTAGGTGTGTAGAAGTAATATTCTAAAATTAAAAAATCAGCCAGTGACTCAAGAAGGATGCAAGTTTATTATTGTATAGAAAGAAAACCTTCCAGTGTTCCTATTTTTGTGTTTAAAGCATCATGAAAAGACACTTCCTGATTCCTTTTATAAACTCTTAGTTGTGGAGGGAAGGGGACATTTGACAAAAGAAGGTGTTGACTGATTCAGAAGGGTTCATTGTGCTCTTCAATACCACCTTCTTTAAATGAAGGATAAGGTGAAAACTAAATCATAAAAAAAATAAAAAGCTTTTGAAAAAGGCATCTTTAACATGCTTAACCACCCTTTTCAGGGAGGAGGGAAAACGCAGCCCTGGTGTGAGGAAGTGGTGACGAAATAGAGAGGACTTACAAAACGGCCAGCGGGGCTTCCCTGGTGGCGCAGTGGTTGGGAGTCTGCCCCCCGATGCGGGGGACGTGGGTTCGTGCCCCGGTCTGGGGGGATCCCACATGCCGCGGAGCTGCTGGGCCCGTGAGCCATGGCTGCTGGGCCTGCACGTCCGGAGCCTGTGCTCCCGCGGCGGGAGGGGCCCCGGCAGTGAGAGGCCCACGTACCGCCAAAAAAAAAAAAAAAAAAAGGCCAGCAAAATCGAACCTCTCAGTGGCTATTGAGCTACAGCAAGGAGGGATTACGAGGATTCACATAAAGTGATTTATTCTATTTCTTTGTCTCCAAGCCAACGATAAGTAAGTCACCTTTGCTCTAAGGTTGCCCTTTCCAAATGGTGGCCACTAACTCCAAATGGCTGTTCCATACTCGATGCGTGGCAAGTGTGGACCGTGCTCTAAGTATAAAAGAGACACCGATTTTGAATACTTAGCAAAAAAAGAATGTAAAACAACTCACTAATAATTTTTATAATAATAATATTTTGGATATATTGGGTTGGCCAAAAAGTTCATTTGGGTTTTTCTGTAACATCTTCTGGAACAACCCAAACGAACTTTTTGGCCAGCCCAATATTTAGTGAAATAGAACGTATTATTAAAATTGACTTCACCTGCTTTTCACTTGTTTTTTACGTTCTAATATGGCTGCAGGAAAATTTTAAATTATGTACAGGGCTTGCAGCGATGATACTTAGATACTTAGATTTGATAGCATTACTCTATGGGTTTTAAAAAGTTATTGGAACCTATTTACCCACGACCATTTTTCCGTTTGACAAAAATTGTAGTGGCCTGTCCCAAACTTTCCAAACTTCTCATTGCTCTATCAGCCACCTTGGTTTTTCCTGGGTGACTCTTACACTTGAACTACACTGAAATTTATGACCACTCCCACTCTCACAGGTCTGAGGGAATGCAAGAGGAGAAAATGGTGGCTACTAGCTCACTAGTTTCTTTTTTAAAATTATTTTAAAATTGAAGTATGCATAATTTACAAATGTGTTAGTTTCAAGTGTACAACAAAGTAATTCAGTTATACATATATATACACACACATTATAGGTTATTATAAGATATTGAATATAGTTCCCCGTGCTACAAGTAGGTCCTTGTTATTTACCTATTTTATATATAGTGGTGTGTATATGTTAATCCCAAACTCCTAATGTATTCATCCCCCCCACCTCCACCAGTTCTTTTGCTTAATACATGCTGCTGAGAAAGCAGAATAGGAGACAGGCAAGACGAAGGGTAGAACTGGCCTGGGAAAATGTGAATTGAGAAAAAATTAAGAAGAACCAAACAGAAGGAAAACACTTGTGTTCAGAAATTAAATTTAAACTGAAATGCACTCACTTCCACCTTGCACTCTGTACTATTCACCACAGTGATGATCCCTTTCCTGAACCATTCAGGAGTCTTCACAAAAGGCTTGAAAAAATTTTGCACTTCAGTTTCTTTAATTATACATCTGGGAGTTTGGGTCTGATGAGTTATAAAAATCCCTTTAAGTTTGAACTTGTATTGACTGCTTCAGTTTTAGGGCCTTTGAAGTAACCATTACCCCCCACCGAGGACTCCCTTCTCTCCATTATCTGTGGGGCTGGCTCCTTGTCAATTAGGTCTCAACACAAAGCTTGTTTCCACAGAGAGCTCTTCCCTGACCACCCTATGTGGTCCGGCTGTCACTCTTTCACTCACTCTATTTTATTTTCTTCATTGCACTAATATCAAGATACTTTTTCCTTGCTTTTATTTCTTTGCTTATGTTCCTTGCTTATATTCTTAAACATTTCCTCGTTTGCTGTTCATTCATTCATTCACCTATTCATTCACCCCACAAGAATGCTGTCTTCATGAGATAAAGGACCTTGTCTGTCATACTCACTGCCCTATCTAGCTCACGTAGAAGAGTGCCTAGTGTATACAGGGTGCTCAAGAAATATTAAGGATATGAATAAATGAATCAGACCTGGTTCTTAGATATAAACAACCAAGAATGACGTTGGCTGATTTAACAGAATTTATCAACTAATTGATTTATTAACTAAATTAATAATTATTAACTAAACTATTAATTAATTCATTTAACTAACTGAGTTAATTGAATTTATTAACTAGCATAATTGCTAATGAAGGCTGGAGAATCAAATTTGGAAAACACAGAGAACAGAGGGAAGCCATGCAGCCAGAACAAAATCCCTACAGCCAGCATCACACCATGGACCCTGCCCAGTGACTACACCTCTGCCTGGTACCCAGCACCCAATGCCCTAGCTCTCCGCCACTGGCTGACACCACTGGATTTAGACTTTGGTTGTCCCTGCAGTTACCATTTCCACAGCTGCCCTTGGAAATTGTATGCTGCTGTCATTTGACCTATCACCAAAAAGAATTCTGCACTGACCTGACTTCTCTGTGTCACAAACTCCATACGTAGAATTGAGTGTGTGCATCTGATTGTTCAAACCTAGGTTACATGGCTCATGCCTTACCTACTAGAGAAAATGGTAATGAGAATCTAATATTTTTTTCCTTCTATATAAGGAAAAGGGTTCTGCCTCTCATTAAAATTTATAAGGCAGGGACTTCCCCCAACAGAGAAAGGATTCAAATGCCAGGCTGATTCCCCAAATGGCAAATGTTCCCTATACTCCTATATGTGATTGGGGATGCATCCATTTCTTTTCCTTTGATCAGACATATTCTTTCCTACTGCATGTCCAAATGTTAGGCTTCTCAGACTGGAGCAAATTTCCGAATGATAAATAGCATGCTATATTAGGGTTCTCCACTGACACAGAACCAACAGCATGTATATACATACTAGGAACCTGTTACTGTATTCTTCAGTTCCTTAAGGGAGGTAGTCTCCCTTTGTGAACACTGGGTAAATATATATGTACCTACCATTGGTTCTAGCTATATTTTATATATATATGTATTTATTTTTATTATTCATTTACTATACTATTGTTTATTATTATATGCATTTATTATAAGGAATTGGCTCATGCAACAAGGGAGGCTGAGAAGTCCCAAGACCTGTAGTTGGTAAGCTGGAGACCCAGGAGAGGCAATGGTGTAGTTCTGGTTTGAGACAAAAGGCTAAAGAATCAGGAGAGCACATGGTGGAATTTCTAGACTGAAGGCCGCAGTCTCAAAACTCAAGAAGAGCCAATGTTTCAGGCAGAGTTGAAAGGCAGGAAAAGACCAATTTCTCAGCTCAAGGTAATCAAGCAGGAGGAATTTCCTCTTCCTCACGTTAGCGTCAGCTTTTTTCTTCTAGTGACGCCTTTAACTGATTGGATGAGGCCCAACCACGTTAGGGAGGTGCAATCTGCTTTACTCAGTCTACTGATTCACATGTTAATCTCATCCAAAAGTACCCTCACAGAAATATCCAGAATAATGTTTGAACAAGTATCTGAGCACCCCATGGCCCAGTCAAGTTGATATACAAAATTAACCATCACACGTGCCCATCTGGGGACAATCAACCATTCAGTTAGAACTCAAAGCCTGAAGCTTTGCCATGGCCATTTTTTAGCCCACTGTTTGACTAGGAACCTGCTATGGTACTCTTCAGTTCCTTAAGGGGGAGTATTCTCCCTTTGTGATCCCTGGGTGAATATTTTACCTTAAAGAAGCACAAAATGGACTAGAGGGATAGCAGTTCAAGATGGGGAGACCTGAAAAGCTGAAGTAATTACATATTCAAAGGCCATCATTTAGATTGATATATCAACTGCTGCCAATGGAATGACACAGAAACCACAGGCTCATCTGCAAATTGAAATGTGAGATGAACTTGAGTAAGAGATACATTCTGCCTTCTAGGAGGAAAGGACATCTGATTCATGGCATGCCCTGCCAAGGTACAGCTGGGTGAGCCAAAGGGCTCCCTGCCAGTTAACCCTGAGGAACAAGGAAAGGCAGTGGCAGGTTATGTAAAGGGATAAAAGGCTTATTATAAAAAGGAGCTTGACAACTGCTGAGATTAATTATAATCCCACTGCCAAAATCCCATCAATATCCAATAGCAACAAAGAAAACAATTTCCTGAGGTGTTCCTTGTCTTCAAGGATGGTCGAAATTTGCCCTCAGAAAACCATCAAAGAAAGTCAAGAAAAATATAAAGTGCAAAAGAAATGAACACAAATGGAAGAGCAAATGCAACCCCTAAACTGCCAGTGAGCCAAAATCTCTGGGCGAGAGGCAGTCTCACTTGTTTAACACAATGTCATAGGCGGTCAAAGTTTAGTGTTATTGGAAAAGGTCAACAATTCCACATGTGTACACATGACTTTTCAGTCACAGGCTACTCAAGTCAAAGTGACCATCTCTGACATTAAAAAGGTGGTGCTCAGAAAGCACTGTAACCACATAGAGGTTGGACATGGTCCCTTTGGTGGTCCCAAAGGTCTTGTCAATATCTAGGATTTGAATTCTAGAATTCTGAATTTCTGAGTTAAAAGTGAAAATACTGTATACCAGAGCTGGACTAGGATAAAATAAAAGAGGCACTCCCATCAGGCATAAAATTTAAGGTGGCATCATAAAACTCAGAAATCAAGATAAATACTATTTTAATGCATTAAAAAAAAGTCAAATCAGCGAACTCTGGCTCACAGGCTGGCTGCCTGTTTTTATAAATAATGTTGTGTTGGAATCAGGTGAGACAGAGTTGGAGCCTGTTTTTATTCATAATTGTGATGTTATTATGTTATTTATCATGGATGTCTTTTGCATTGATTTTAAAATATTGCATGAAAATATTATTTATCTTGAATATTGAGTTTCTGGTATGCCCTTAAAATTTGCACCCCAGATGTTTCACTTGGTTGACCTCAGTACTGGCTCTGCTACTCACCCTTTTGAAACAAATGACTCCTACTGTTGTCTGGCTCAACCGTACTACAGTTAGTCATCTTCATTGAATATTACAATTTGCTAAGTGAATTACACACATGATCTATTTCACTCTGACAGCACCTCCATGAGAATGTTATTTTCCCATTTTACATGTGAGCACCTGAAGTTCCTTGGTCAGGATAATAAAGTAAAGCCAGAATAAGGTCAACCAGGATTCAGTTCTCTGCAGTTTAATGTAATGGTCTATGCTACTAATCTAAACCTCTTAAAGATTCGACAAGTTTCTCCTGAGGGAAACTGCTTTACGTTGCTCGTGGCGTCATGTTTTGTTACCCTTGAGGAACTTCTTTCCTTCTAGTTGTACTTGTTTACTGAATTAATAAAAATGAGTAAAAACAACTTGTATCCTTTTCTTGAAGAATCAAACATGGATGAATATATTATCAAATACCTTGATTTGTACAGTGTAAGGTGTTTACGTATATAACATAATCTAGTACGCTATGTTCTTAAAATTAAAGTTCTTTAATATCCACATTTGCTAGGACCTGGTCACCTGGAATTATCCTAATCTGAGCAATGCAGAGTAACTGATAGTTTAGACAGGAAAAATTTGGAGGAAACTTTGCAAATATACTTAGATCTGCACAATTACGGGGACCCTATCCTGTTGTAGGGCAGCAGATATCTCTCCTCTGCTATAGCCCCCCTACTCAAAACATTATCTACCGTTAGTTTCAACCACAATAATGTCATGTCAGTCACAGCAGTGGATGTTTTCAAGACCTTCATTTATATCTCAAACCCTTCTCCCTAATGTTCAGGAACGCAGCACACGGCTGGGGCTTAGTATGCCTCAGAGGTCTCTTCCAATGCTGAAAAATTACTTCCACTCAGCCATTCAATTCCCTCCCCCCCCTTTTCCTGCTTAGTTGATCATTTTTTTTCATATTTTAATCATATCTTAATTATAGTGTTTCAGTCATCCTGCCCACAGCCCCTTTGAAGGGAAGTTGCCCGGCAAGTATTCTTGTGAAAGGGACAGCTCTCTTTAGATGAAGTGACCCAGCCCTGGCTCTACGCCTCCCTGTGAAGCAGGGCAAACATGAGAACTAAGGACAGTCAACACGTAGAATATGCAGTGATCTATGAAATGGCCTGGCTTAAAATCATGGCGGAACCAACTAGAATCTTTCCCCCCAGGAATCTGATCTAAGAAATAAACCAGAGAATGAGGTGTCACACATTGAGAAACAAGTGCAAAGGGGAGATGCATGTGGTTGTCTGTGGGGAGAGGCTGTGGCAACCTTCATTTGAAATTTATGACAACAGTCAAAATATGGCCAGCGCCACCTGTCCCTACTCCAACTTCTTATTAATTTCATCCTTTAATTCATGTTGGTGATTTTCATCATTATGTAGATGAGGGAATGAGCCTGGTCTCTGCGCCTTAATGAATTTATTAAGATGCTGCCTTTATGGTCGTCTTTTCTATTTAGATAGAAATTCATCTTACAAAAATCCTACTCTTCAGAGAGCCCAAGGATTGATTTAACTGATGGGTCATACTTGGAAGAGCAGAGGTAGAACACACATTTTATTTCTGTGGGATTTTTGCTTGTTTATGATATTTCTTACATTTTGTTCAAACATTGACTGGGGGCTCATAGAGTGGCTTGGGGAAAGATCAACGCCAATCATAACTTTTGTGGGCCAAAGAAAACATCCATCAGAGAAAATGAGAGCATTTACTTTTATCCACATGTAGTTCAGAATGATTCAGAACATTCTGTAGTGGTTGTTGAAAGCACCACCTCATGTAAAATAAATTACCCACCATGGCAAAGAGTGGTCAATGCTCATGTCAACAAGAGACCTAAATATTCAAGGAAAGTAAACAGTTTTGTAAATAGCAACTGATGAGTATTATCCCCTATTTCCTTTTGACTGGCAGGAAAAACAGTGGAACAAAGTCAATCCTGTTAGCTCTGACAAGTCCTAACCCCTTCCTTCTCTGGAGCACACCATCTAACTCAGAAGATAAAAAAAACCTCCCTGACACCAGATAAAAAATGATAATATCCTTTAGTGATAACGTGTGTAAGCCTCAAAAGGCAAAATCAGAGTGTGAATATTCTCTCCTAAAAGGATAGAACTATAAATCTCTCTCAACAGATACATTACCACTGAACAGCAAGAGGAACAGAGAACCGTAACAGAAGATTCCATCTGACTAACACCAGCAAGGGTAGCAAACCTTGCCACTAGTGCACCTCTCATGAAAACAATTTCAGTGGCACCCATAATTACTAAATATGGACATTCCTTTGTCTGCTTACAAAAAAAAGAACATTAAAAAATTCATTCACTCTACAGCAAATGTTACAGTCATTCAACTTAATAATGCTTTAATCAAAGGCAACAGTGTGAGATAGTAGCAGAGAAAAGGGTTCTAATCCTGACTGCCCTCAGAAGACAGGCATGAAGAGCCTGGGTTCTAGATTAATCCACACCTACGTTCCCCCACTAGTTCTGGGATCTTGGACAACCTCTTGACCTCTCATTGATGCAATGTCTGCTTCTGTAAAGTGGGGATAATAACAAACTCTACCTCATACAGTGTTTATGAGGACCATAAATCAAAGCCAATTACATTTGTGCAGAGTTTCTTAACCACACCATGATTGACACCATGATTGACATGTTGGGCTGAAAAATATTTTTTTTGTGGGGGACTGTTCTGTGTACTGTAGAATGTTTAATGGCACCTACCCATTAGACACCAGTAATGACAATTTTTAAAAGTCATTAGATGTTGTCAAATGTTCCCTGAGGAGCAAAATCACTCCCAGTTGATAACCGGTGCTTTAGTGCCTGGTGACATCAACTCCTGAATAAATGCAGATTCATGTCTCTTCAGTTGGTCTTATCTGTTTTTCAAATGAAGAACCCCTCACCTCTCCTTAAGAAAGTAAATACCATTGTGGCTTTAGGTATACTAATGTAACGTGGGAAGAAGGAAGATGTTGGTTGACAAGCATCATGCACTGTCTCCATGTTTACATGTACGCATTAACTCATATCATCTTCACAACTATCTTAGCAAGCCAGTACCGGGGTTTCTGCAAAGGTCTTTCGCATGAATAGACCGCTTAATTGATGATGTTTATAAACGAAAGTTGAATTACATATAAACATGTGTGCTGTCACCTTGAACTAAGTTTCAGAACACCTATGAGACATGCATGTCTTGAATGTACATATCCGTGTATTCAGGCATCCTGTAGTTGCTAGGAATATGAATCAGTCTGTGAAGTTGAGGTCAAGGTATGGTCCCTACATGGGCGTGGCCAGGAGGCTCACCTAGTGGATCCACTGAGTAACCTTGGATATAAAGCCATGATGTGTGGTCTGGTGCAAGTCCCACGGAGTTTTGCACTTGGAATGTATCCCACAAGATTCTCCCTTGAATGCTGGACAAGTAACTATGGAATTTTGAAACATTTTAATTCAGCTAAATCGACTGAATGCCTTGACCACAAACATTCCTGCTGACCAAACCCATATTGCCCAGGCTAAAATCAAGGATTACGTAGGGATGAAGTTTCACCAGATTTTGAATATGACCAGTGGACTGCAATTTATTGGGGTCCACAGGCATGCTTTTCTGCAGATGGCAATTCCAAACCTTTCTCAGGGTCAAAGCAACCTGTTTCAGTCCCTCATCTCCCTGTCGATGCTGGAATACAGCCACCAGATTGGACTGCTGGCAGAATGGTCACTAAAAGTGATGAGTCTTACTTCTAGAATTATCTTGCTCCCTTGTCATCTCATGTATCACCCAATAACCCACTGGTATATAGGAAATAACTTAAGAATTAATCTAGTATTATTAGCTCCATTTCAAAGAAGTTATTGAGGCTCAGTGAGGCTAACTAACTTGGGCAAGATCTTGGCAGGACACCAGGCAAGTAGCAGAGTAGAAGTTCATACCTAGAGCCATTCACCTGCCTGGGCTACCTCCTACTGGCTGACTGACAACACAGGGAACTGTCTAGCTGCTTGTTAGGGGTGGTGGACAGAGATGAAAGTTCATTAAGAATAATGATTTTGTTTGATGAGGAATGTAAAAGGATAACTAGTGTTTGAATCTTAGCTCTCTGTTCCACTTCTGTGGGGTTCTTTTCCTAACAAGAACTGACTATGTTTATTCTTTGGGGAGGGACAGCAAGATAAGGAACAAAAAAGTTATTCCTTGATGGATAATGTCTTTGCATAAGATTAAAAGTTTCCTTGCAGAATGGAAGTGAATCTATAAATGTTAGGCAAATCAGTTATGGAGAAATAGGAAAAATAGTATCTTTTTGAAAGATTCTGTACTGGATCTTTCTTAAGAAATACTGAATCAAAACTTTTTTTTTTTTAATATTTTCCTGCAAAGGTTTATTTTTAAACATCTTTATTGGAGTATAATTGCTTTACAATGGTGTGTTAGTTTCTGCTTTATAACAAAGTGAATCAGTTATACGTATACATATGTCCCCATATCTCTTCCCTCTTGCGTCTCCCTCCCTCCCACCCTCCCTATACCACCCCTCTAGGTGGTCACAAAGCACCGAGCTGATCTCCCTGTGCTATGCGGCTGCTTCCCACTATCTATCTATTTTACGTTTGGTAGTGTATATATGTCCATGCCACTCTCTCACTTTGTCCCAGCTTACCCTTCGCCCTCCCCATGTCCTCATGTCCATTCTCTAGTAGGTCTGTGTCTTTATTGCCGTCTTGCCCCTAGGTTCTTCATGACCTTTTTTTTTTTTCTTAGATTCCATATATATGTGTTAGCATACGGTATTTGTTTTTCTCTTTCTGACTTACCCAAAACTCTTGATTTATATTCACAAGCCATCATGTAAAAGTCTTGTAATTGGCTATCATAAGTTACCCAGTCTGGTCAGCCAAATTATACTGCATCCCTGGAGCATAATCAAGGTGGATAGATTTAAGATAAAATATATGTTAACACTAATAATATGGCAATTTGGAGTCAATCACCATGTTTCCAAGGATCCTCATCAGACCTGTTGTCATTCGTATAGAACTGACAATTTGCCTTTATTGGAAATGTATTTCAGTTTCCCCCCAGCAACCAAAAGCCCAGGGCCCTGGTGAGAAAAAAGCTCCTTTTAACAGGGCTGCCTTGCTGGCATTCCTTATTATAGCACCAGATTTGACCAGGTTTTTTTCACAGTATACTTAATTGGGCATGAATTTTACCAACATCTTTGCTGCAATTTGTTTCTATAAAATATGTTACAGGGTTATAAAATTACCAAAACAATCCAAAGGCATTGTTGTTTGCAGGAGAATTTAATTGGAAAAGGGGAAGTTTTTTTTCTGATATGACACTGCAAATTTCAAAAACACTGTTGCCCTTTTACTAAAAAGTTAACATTTCCCTTCAGATTTCTGGTTTTCATATTCATAGGGCCTGGGTAAGCTAAACTTTAACTCAAGGCTTAAAGCTGTATAAATATTTATCGTGGACAGAAAATTAAAAAAGAAATCTTAGTGATTTTAGGCATCAAAAGAGATTTGTGTGGTGTAATAAAAGAGTCCTGGATTTAAATTCAGAGGAATTTGTGTGCTGGTCTTTGCTCCATCACTATTTGGCTGTGCAACCTTAAACAAGTCTTATATGCCTCTCTGGACATGAATTTCTTCACCTGTGAAGCAAGTGGATAGGATCAGATGATTTCTAACATTCCCCCCAAAGGTTTAACAATATGTGACGGTAATAGAGGGAATATTAAAATGAAAGGGAGGGGGCTTCCCTGGTGGCTCAGTGGTTGAGAGTCCACCTGCTGATGCAGGGGACAAGGGTCCGTGCCCCAGTCCGGGAAGATCCCAAATGCCACGGAGCAGCTAGGCCCGAGAGCCATGGCCGCTGAGCCTGTGCGTCCGGAGCCTGCGCTCCGCAACGGGGAGGCCACAACAGTGAGAGGCCTGCGCACCGCAATAAATAAATAAATAAATAAATAAATAAATAAATAAATAAATAAATAAAAGGGAGGGATGTGTATTTATTAATGAAAAGAAACTGTCACAATTCAAAACACTGATGGTAATTGTCATAAATATGGCTTAAAACAAACATTTATTTTAGGGTTGGATAAAAGTAAATGTCAAAATATACCACACCATTTCTTCAACTCTTAAATTTGAAAATTAAGTGTTGAACATTTGAAGATAAACAAGAAAAATGAGAAAACAAAAATGTCATTACGTCAGTCTACTTCCGACTTTAAAGCTTACATTCTTAGTTTAGATTGTGAAAAATTTGATTGAATAGAAAAAAAATCACTTCAAACCAATGTTCAACACTAAGTAAATGTTCATTAGTACTACTTTTAGAAAATCAGTGCATTTTAGATAAGTCCAAAATAGAATGAAACATATTAGAACATTATGGAGGAGAAGGAAAATGTCTCCATTTGTGTAGAAATAAAAAATAAAACTTAGTATGTTTAGAAGAAATGAAAAACCTAAGGGGGGGTTAGTAAAATATATGAAATAATTTTGTTTCATGTTCTCTGGCACTTCAGTAACTAGAAAGCTAAAAACTGGCCTTTCAGATATTCATCATGTCAAAGTTTCAATCCAGCAATCAATTCAGATATCAAATCTACCTGCGTGGGGCAGGCACACTACACCAGACTATGCTGTCATTGAGTTGGTAGAAAGCAGGTAGTAACTATTCCTGCTGGAGCTGTTTTTGCAAGGGAAAATTCATCTCTGGGAGAGGTGTGATAAAATGAAATAAGCTTTATAGCCAGAGAGACATGATGGGCTAAGGAATTTGCAGGGCCCAGTGCAGAATGAAAATTCAGGACACCTTAGTTTTTAAAAATATTACAAATTTTAAGGTGCCTACAGCAGAGCATTAAACTCTCCTGAGAGCAGGGGGCCCTGTGTGACTGCACAGGCCACACACCAATGATGCTGGCCCTGCAGACAGTTCAAATCCCTGCTTAGTTACTTAACAGCTCTGCAGGAGACCTTGTACCAGTCAACTGACTACTGTCAGGTTCTTTGTTTGTAAAATAGTTAAAACCATAAAAGTGCCCTTATAGGCATGTTATAAAAATCATATTAACCAATATTTATTATTTGACAGGTAAACAGTAGATCCTCAAAAAATAATAGCTATTATCATTAGCTTGAAGGGTGGGTGACTCCCAATAGCAATTCTATTGTAAATCACAATGCTTCTTTCTCCTCTTAAAGGTCTTAAGAAAGAGACGAATCCATAAGCAAGGACAGCAAGAAAATTCTAAAATGGAGACATGACAGCACTGTTCTCCCCAGGTACTGACTAACCAAGTTTTTATGTCCAACACAAAGACCTGAATATTTTTCTTTTGCGGTTCTTACTGTATTTCCTTCAAATGATTTACCGTAAGAATATGAGTGCTATAGAAACAGTCATGTTCTTGTTAATACAGGTCCCTGATTTTCGAAAGTGGTAAGCGAATTTCTCCTAGAACAAGAGGATTGTATTTTGCTACTCTCAGTTCACCCTGGGATCTGAAGGATTGAAACAGCTGAATAAAGAAACAAGAAGAAACATTCTCTTGGAAAAGGAGGCCTAATTTGCATGCAACCTATACCATATAATTTTCAAGAACATAGGGTGTCTATACTTCTCTGTAGTAGTAAACTTAACTCTTGTTACCAGCAGGAGTACTCTTTTATGCTCTGATTTAAATCAATGAGAAAATTAACTCATGACTTGTTCCATTCTTGAAGGTGAAGATTTCTGAATGTGTTAAAACGTCAATGCAACCTCTTTTGTATGTACCCATTTGAAAGGCACTTATTAGTAGACCAGGAAGAAGGAATGTGAGGGGGTAAAAAAAAGAAAGGAAACGGAGGCTCCTAGGGCTTCCTTTTTGCCCTGTACTCCTTTTACAATGTAGGATATATTAGCTAGAAAAGAAACATGTTAGAAGAAATCAAGAGTCTTTCTGAGTTTAAAGTATCAGGAAATGATTTCAAGATCCGAGTGGCTAAAAACACCATGGTGACACTTACATTTATGTCCCATTTTAAGGATTCATTTGTTTGGGGCCAATTCCATGAACACTGGTTTAGATTCAAGAATGGAAGGCCAATGTAGGAGTCTACCAAGAGGTTCAATTCTGAGGATGCTCGAAGTCTAGGATGACGAGCTTATTTACATCTGTCCCCGCTTCACCTGATCCAGGATGGGCTAACAACATCTTTGGTCCATTCCAGGAACGGAATAGACTATTATGGGTACAAAGCATTCACTTAAACTGGTTGCTTACATGTTTACATTTTAAAAATAGATAAATGAACTATTCATTCAATATATTCTCCTTAACATATGCATTGTCAAGCATTTTTAACGGATCTCAGGCTCTCTTGTCTATTTTTCATTGCCTTGATTGTTACAAGGCTTGAAAATATTAAATAGGAAAAAATACAGTGTATGGAAGTTTTAATACTCAAGTCATCTGCAAATATGATGTTGAAATCTGGAGTAGTTATTCTTCTGCCAGAGCAGCATTACTTTTTTTCCCTAATAACACATAATGTACTGAATTATCCAGTCACAGCCATTTCACAAGGCTACAAGGCATTCATTTTAAGCATTCCTGTGTTTAATTAATAACTTAAATATGTACCAATAAAAACATCAATTAGAACAACTTCATACAAAGGGTTTTCCAACATCAACAACAAGGCTTAAGAGACAACCCTTTACTTATGGCATTTATTTTTTTTAAGTATTATCCTCTTTTGGTTCATTTGTTAGATTTATTTTGTTTTCGTTTTCACAAGAATAAATCATACGGAACCTGTGAGAATAGTGTGTTAAATGTTCTAATTCACTATTCCATCATCTTCAGTGTCATTCAACAGCTATTTCCTATGTAACTGGCATCATTTTAAAAGCTGCGGGGGATTCCAGAGAAATATGTGTTAGCAAGCACTGCCCTCACAGAAAGTCTAAGTAGGGAAGTAGAAACAGCAATGAGGGAAGCAGAAATTGGATGAGACAAAAAGTGATGCCAAGAGGAGTCTAATAATAGACAGAAAGGAGAGGACCAGGTAAAGCATGGAGGGATTAACATCGTCAAAGCACAGCTGGGTGAGAGTGAGCGACTAGGTGGGTGAGGTTTTATCGGTAAAAATTTTAGATGGAACAATTTTGAATAATAATCAAACTCAGAAGATGGCCTTACAAAAACATTTTGCAAAGAAGGAAAGTGGGGTCCAGAAAGTTCACCAGAGCTGGTGACAGATGGAGCCTTAAATCTAAATCTATCACACCACGATACCCGAATCCCTCAGCCTCTGGAATATGTACTAAGAAGTCCGGGGCTCTTCTGGGGGCGATTACTTTTAGTGTCCCACTAAATAAATAGAAATTTCAAGTTTATTTCCCTTTACCAGTCAAGTACTTTTGCAGACAGCTTACCGCACTAATGTATATTTAGAACGTTAGAAAGAAGACCTCATCCTAAATTCAGAGTGCTCTGTGAAGTGGGCTCAGCAACAATCTTAGCTCTGCTTCTGAAGTGGGTTCCCATTGCCTTCTCTATTCTTTGAAGCAGGATGATAAAACAAAAATGAAAAAATTTTTCAAAGAGAATTCATTTAACAGTTACATTGATGTCTTGATCAAAAAGAAGGAAGCTTTTCAGGTAGTGCTTTTTTCTTCTTTTTGTTAATGTACCTCATTTACAAGTCATCACTCTCTTAACCTTTATTGCTCTTTGCTTAATCAACAAACGATGAAGATTAGAATAAGAGAGTGGAATAAACAGAAGGAAAGCAAAGGAATTCAGAAAGCAAAGGAATTCAAGACAATTCACAGAAATGCACTCTCATTTGATAAAACAGAGTTGTCAATCAAAGTCAAATTCATCAACACACAGTGGTTAGAAAGGCCATGCCAAGTCAAGGCAAGCTGCAAGATCTGAGGTCTGAAAACAAGTACTAAGTCCCACAAGAATGAACAAATAGCCTAGTAGGTCAGTCGTTTAAACCTGAAGCTCCGGTATCAGACAGGTCAACCAAGAGACTGTAGAGCAGAATAGTTAAAATTGTGGATTCCAGAGCTGCCTACTTTCTGGCATTCAAATCCCAGCTCCAAAGCTTGTGCTATGTGCTCTTTGGCAAGGTACCTAACCTTTGTGTGCCTCTGTTTTCTCAACTGTAAAGTGGGGATAATAATAGCACCTATCTCATGGGCGTGTTGTGGAAATCAAATATGTTATTTTTCATTGCTATAAAAAGTACTCAGAAAAGTGCCTGACACATAGCTAAGTCTGATGGAAGAGTTTGCTGCCTTTTTTTTTTTTTTTTTTTTTTTCAGTACACGGGCCCC
>NW_006798376.1:1875489-1915302 GCF_000442215.2 Lipotes vexillifer
AAATATATTTCATAGTAATAGCTGGTTTTTACTTAGTTGTGAAGTGTGGCAGGCCCTGGGATTTTTTTTTTTTTTTTTTTGGTAAATTTATTTATTTATTTTTGGCTGCATTGGGTCTTCATTGCTATGTGAGAAAATATGAATCCGGATTTTATGTAAAATTTTAAATGTTAGTAACTAATTAAAAAATAATAACACTGTATGGGATGAACAAACATAGTCATGAGACATGATTTGGCCCATAGGCACCTTGTTTGTGACTTATGTTCTGCTACATTGTCTTCTCTGCAGTGCCAGCAGATGCCAGGCTACTCAGAGGTGCTGCTGACGTTTCAGGCAAATTCCTATCCAAGTTTCCTTCAACAAGGTCTGATTTGACTAATAACCTAGGAACACATGATAATAATAACTGATGTTTATGGAGCCCCCATCATGTATATAACACTCTGATAGATTAATTGAGACAAAGCTGGTAAAGTGGATATTCTTATTATCCTCATTTTACAGATGAGGAAACTGAGGAACTAAGCAGGTGTATTATCTGCCCAAGGCCACACCACTATCAAGTAATAGAATTGGGTGCCCACCCAAATATTCAGGCTTTAGATTACTCTGAATCACTCTGTGTTATAAAACAGTTACTCTTACTAAATTAGTATAAAGGGTACTGAGTATAAGATTTCCATTCATAGTCTGAAGGGATAAATACTGGCTTTTAAAATTGTTAACAGGCTATAAAATTAAGAGTATGGGAATAAAGGGCATAATAATAAAATTTATGGACAAGGTGATGTTTTTGTGTTACTACCAAAAAATGTACCTTAGTCAATGTGGTTTGGAATAAAAATTCATAAAAATGTTCAGATACTTGGACCAGGTAATCTACTCTTGATAATTTATTCTAAAAATAATTTAAAGGAAGGAAAAGGTATCAGTTCCGAAGAATTACCAGCATCCAATTTTTCAGTAGCAAACAAACAAGCAAACAAAATAAATAACCAAATTGCCCAGGAGAATAAGAGCAAATACTTTTAGTATACCAATAGGGACTAGATAATCCCTAAAAATTGAAGACCTGATGATTATTGGTAACTTACAAAAAGATCATTTCTTAAACACTAGGTGAATAAAAAGAAAGAGACAATCACATCTGTATTCTAATCAGAACTAGGTAAAAACTATGAAAATACAGTCTAGACAAAAATACAAATTAGCCTTTGGGATCATTTCATAATGTTTAATTAATTAAATTATGAATAGCTTAGAAAAGAAATAAGAGACTTACAACTTCTTTTATTAATATCATTGTAGTAGCATTTGCTATTTGTTGCAACCAGATTTAACTCAATCAAAATTATGATAAACATCCAGGTACCACTCAGCTTCAGGCTTCCAGGACTATAGTTTAACCATTTAACTGTCGCTGTTGAGCATGAGCTCTTAGCGTTTTACACATTTTCTGTAACAATTTTGTTTTGCATACAAAGGCCCAGCTACTTGGGAATAAACCATCATCTGTGAATAACTAGCATGAATATATGTTAAGCTCCAATGTACTTTTAAACCAAGGCTCCATGTGGTTCTTAAAGTTAATTCACTCCTTTTGAGTGTGAATAGGAGCTATGCATTTCTTCCAATCAATAACGTATGGAAAAAGATGAAAATGTTACCTAATATTCTAACTTCTGTTTCCCTAGCAGATTCTCTACTGACTTTCATTTCTGACTTTGACTAAGTAAGCTGCCATATGGAGAGGACCACATGACAAGAAACCAAGGGCAGATACCAGCCTACAGCCATCAAGGCATTGAGATCCTCAGACCAACAACCTGCAAGAAACTGAATCCTGCCAATAATCACATGAACGTGGAAGCAGATCCTTTCCCAGGTTAGCCTCAGATAAGATCCTTGCCTTGGCCAACACTTTGCATCCTTGTGAGAGACCCTGAAGCAGAGGACCCAGCTAAGATGTTCCCAGATTCCTGACCCATAGAAACTGTGATATAATAAACGTGTTGCTTTAAGTCGCCAAGTTTCTGGTAATTTGTTAGATGGCAATAGACTACGAAAATAGTCACAATGTTTTTGAAAAATGACTCAAACCTAGGCAGTCTAGAATCTATACTTATATCCACTATACTACATTACCCCTCAATAAATATTTGTGGAATGAATGAATGGATGGATGGACACGATGATGCTACTTTATACAGCCAAAGACAAATACATGCTTATTTTAGGAGCCTACAATGATCTTGATCCTCAAACCTGCCTGACACATTATTAACAATGTGTGTGTATGTATATATTTATATATCAGCAACATTCTGCAATGACCATTACTACAAAATTTCTAAATAAAATACATATTAGCAAAATGAATCCAATGACTCATAAAAAGATAATAAATTATAACCAGTGGGGTTCATTCCAGAAATGAAATATTGGTTTAGCCACTAAAATTAATCAATTTAAAACATCATGGAGATGTTTAAAATGGAGAAAAAAAATTATGTAATTATTTCAGTAGAGACAGAGAAGCATTTGATAAAATTATACCTCCATTCATGATTTTTCAAAACCCTCTTAGCAAATTTGGAATAAGACAAAATCTATCTCCATTCATAATTTTTAAAAAAGCCTCTTAGCAAAGTGGGAATAGAAAAGTATCTATAAAAATCTATAGAAATTATATGCTTAATGATAAATTTTGAAGGTTTCTCCTGATTTTGAGAATGAGTCAAGGATGTCCATTATCTCCACTTTATTCACCATTGTATTAGATGTCCTAGCCACTATTAAAGTGAGAAGAATATAGGTTATAAAAAAGTGGAGAGGGCTTCCCTGGTGGCGCAGTGGTTGAGAGTCTGCCCGCCGATGCAGGGGACACGGGTTCGTGCCCCACTCCGGGAAGATCCCACATGCCGCGGAGCGGCTAGGCCCGTGAGCCATGGCCGCTGAGCCTGCGCGTCCGGAGCCTGTGCTCCGCAACGGGAGAGGCCACAACAGTGAGGAGAGGCCCGCGTACCGCAAAAAAAATAATAAAATAAAATAAACAAGTGGAGAATTAAAACTCTCATTATTTGCAGATTATTTGATTATAAATATGTAGAATACCCTAAAGAATCCACATAGAAACTATTAGAATTAATAAGGTGATTCAGTGAGATTTCTGGATACAAAGTACAGAACTCAATTGCAACAAGCAATTAGAAAAGGAAATTTAAAATACTATTTATAAAAGTTCAATACACATCAAAGGCAGGATTAAATCTAATGTAAGATGGGCAAGACTACTATTCAAAAAACTATAAACCTTCCTCCATTAGAAAGATCCAATTTCACTCATACAACACTATCACTAGTAATTCACTAGCATTCAATTCTGTTAGAATTATGACAGAGGCCATAACCAGCAAGACATGAAATAATAAAACATATGCTCAGTTATCCATATATTTTCAGTATTTTTAGCACATGCACACAAATATTGAAAATTGTGGAAGTGATGTAGGTTTTGCCTTTTTATTCCTTGCATTTCCTCCATGGTAGCGTGTATTGGTTGCCTAGGAAACCGTTACAGCAGGGGACAGGACCGGCTGTGCAGTCACTCTGAGCTGGGTAGAGATTTCAGTGGTAGCTTGTTGGCTCTCAGCCCCAGTGGAAGGGCACCTGTGCTGTCCCACTTGGCAATGGAGTCACTCATTTCCAAGGAGCAGCTGTACATTTTGTTGTTAGCATTTTGGCAGTAGGAAAGAAGAAAAGGGTATGATAACTGTAACTGGGGAGTAAAGACTGAACATGAATTGTTAAAGGTGGGACTAAGATATTGCAGGTGAATAGACCGCAGAATAAAAACAAGGAGATGCTTACTTAGTGCATTAGACACTGCTGGCAGATGGGGATGGGAGTGCTACTCACAGAAGCAACTTGGAAAGCAACTAGGAAAGGGGAGAGAATTTTAACTACGAGGTGCCAGGAACTGTACTATATATTTTCTGTTTGTTTTGCATTCTTTTTATCACTTCTCTCTCTCCCTCTCCCTCTCTCTCCCTCTCCCTCTCTCTCTCTCTCTCTCTCTCTCTCTCTCTCTCTCCCTCCCTCCCTCCCTCCCTTTTTCTCTTTCTGTCTCTGATAATCACACATGCAGACACGCACACTCACACTCATACACAGCTACTATTCTAGTTTTAAAGATAGGTAATATGGGGTCAAAGAGGCTAAATAACATTCTTCAGTTCACCTAGTTACTAGGCAATGAAGTTGGAATTGAATCTCAGTCAAAACCCATGAAAATCCATATTAGGATGCCTCCAAGGCTGGCACATGTTTAGAGACATGGACAGAGTAAAGGGAGGCAAAGGATGCTGTAGACATGAAAAGATGAAAGTCTGTATCATGTTCTGGAAATGAGAAGTAACCTGGTGAAGTGGGATACAGAGGGTGCAGGGGCACAGGAAATTTAAAAAAATAACTAGCAGACAGATCATGAACTATTTTAAATGCCAAATGACAAGTTTTGTTTTTTTTTAAAATTTTATTCTATAACTGTGTTGCCTAGTAGACACTCTGCACGGCATTGTGGGTTGTCTGAACTGACATGTTTTGGGCATAAAATGTATATTGGACTTCTAAGACTTAATGTAAAAAAATCTCATGTAAAATAGTTTAGTAGTCATTTTTCTATTAATATATGTTGATGTTAATATTTTGGATGTGCTGGGTTATATGAAATCTATTATTAAAATTAACTTCACCTCTTTTTACTTTTTTAATATGGTTATTGAAAAAATTAAAATGGCATTTGTGGGCTTACATTGTATTTCTACTGGTTACCAGTGGGAGGCCATGTAAAGTACGGGGAGAGGAAGACTGGGACTGGCTGACTCTTGTACTTAACCTTTTCCCCTCCTTACACACACACACACACACACACACACACACACCCACAGCCCTTTGTTGTTATTTTTCTTTTTTTGGCCAAGCCTCTTTAGGAACAGGCAGCCAGGACTCTTCTCCAACTAGGGAAAAAAATGGCAGTTTGCAGTCCTACTGCAAACTCTGAAATGAAAATAGTCTAACCAAGCTCCTTCGCAAGAAATAAAGATGGATTCATTCAGCATCCAGAGAGTGTTTACATCCTAAAGAGAAAAGGTGCCTGTGGTGAACAAAACAATAACGATGTCTTTCTAAGAAAAATCGGTTTCCAAAGCCTTTACTGCTCCAGAAAGAGCACTCAAGCAGGGAGCTCCCGTTCACAAGATCACAGAGAGCAGCCTCAGCCGTCACCTGGAGACTCGCTCTTGCTTTGCCATATATTATATTCTAGCCCCTCTGACCTTGATAGTTCATATGGTGCCAAGAAATTACTCACCTCACCATCAAAATGACACCCACAGTAAGGAGGCAGCCCCTCCCAAACTGAGTGGCCTGAGCTAGCCTGTGAGAGCGAGCACAAGAAAAAAGTAAACAATAAACCCTTATCTGACTGTTCGGGGTATTCCATTGTAGTTCTTCAACATTTTAGTGTGTGTTCATGTCTTTGGTATACACGGATATTGTTCATGGGCATCCCTTGTCTCTCATATGTAACAGATATAACATAACATAACATAAGGGGCAGAGGGTCCTAAAGCTTCCTGCAAACACATACTTGGAAATGCCCCTATTTAATAAAGGTGGTAGGAGTTGTCAGGGGAGGCCAAAGGATGGAGGGGAGCTATTAACTGGAAAGTGTGGTGCTGAGCCAACAGCGTTGGGATGGGCAACCAAGAAACCTGGATTCCAGATCTTGCTCTGCAACTAAGAGGCTGTGCAACCCTGGGGAGTTAGCAGCCCTTCCTTCTATACCATACATCTCTATCAGACGAAGGCCTTCTATACCATACATCTCCTCTATCAGACGAAGGCCTTCTATACCATACATCTCCTCTATCAGATGAAGCCCTTCTAAATTGGTAGCTCTCAACTTTTATTTCTCTTCCAGCACATACGAGAGATATGAGACCCTTCCTTTAGGAAGAGCAAATAACTGTTGGTGCAAATTAAAAAAAAATCATGATTACCTACTCTTGGCAGGCACTTGCAGGCACTGAGACAGTGATTTCCAGCTGTGGAGATACAAGCCCAGGATATCAAAATCTGCAGGTATTTGGGAGATCTGACTCACTCCCTTTCAGAATCGTAGAGACAATCTTATCTTTAATATCTTTCCCAGTGCTATGAGAGTGAAGGACATCTCTAAGGTTGCTTCAACTAGACTATTCCTTTCTTCTTCTTACTCTCATTCCTCCAATCAAAATACTGCATACTTGGAGACTACTTTCTGATGGATGTTGATTTGAATAAATCCTTGAGCACACTATGCTCCCAGGAAGAGAAATTTGTTAAGTCAACTCAGTCTACCATTTTTCAAATGTGTAGGAAATGTTTTCAGCAGATAACATTCTGGAACATTTTTTCTTCTACCTGAAATGCCCTGTTCTCCAGTAGCCTTTAACTTGACCCACTAGGAAGAAAAAGAGAGTAGGCATTTTTTTCACAGTAAATACTAAATACTCAAACTTTAAATGCCCCACTCTATTTTTTAAGGTACCATGTACCCCTAAGTCACTCTGTAACCTTAAATAAGTTCGCCTAGCATTTTCTAAGAACATTTTCCATGCGAGATTTTGAAGGAATATAACGCCAAAATGTGAAAAGCACTAAGAGATACAGGGGCCAGAAAATCAAAAAGAGACCGTGACCCGAGGTAATGTGAAAGTTCAATTTCACTCCAAACACAAGAAATTTGGAATCTGTATTAATCTCATGTAGCTCAATCCATACCAAAATCTTGTCAACTAGGTGAAGGCTATGGAAAGGTCAACAGAAGCTATAAAATTTCTCATATTGTTGACAGAGTCCTCTCTAAGGAAAGCGCACAAAAGTATAATATGTTTCAATCATGAAGTAGCAAAGGCTGAAGACTGAATGTTTCTCAAGTAAAATATTAACCTAAGAAAACCAGACTTACAATGGGTAAGAAGGTATCTTGAGTAATATTTACATTGTAAAAATAAAAGAGAATTTATGTCTATTTGGGAATATCAGAGAAGACTATGGAAGAAAATGTTCTGGCCCCTACACTGTTCTTAGGAATCGGTATTTGGCCTGGTTTCTGGAAAGCAGGTAAGATTTGGAAAACAGAAATATAAAGGGAGGATGGAAATGACATCAGCAAAACACAATAATCAGACAGGAGAGGGGAGCCTTGTGAAAGGTTTACAGACTGAATTGGCTGGACAGAGGGGTCCAGTTGAGGTGTCATACCCAATAAAGAAGGAAGGCTTATTAAGAACTGGATCTTTGAAGGCCCCGAATCTCAACTGAAGAGAATTGAAATTACTATGAAGGTGATACATTTTCTGATTAGTAAAATGCCAATTTACCACTGCACAAAAAAATGCTGAGTTAATTACATATTGGTCACTGCAAAACATTTATTACTTTAGAATTGATAGAGACCTTGGAGTTCTACCACTCCACAAAAAGTACTCATCACTTGGTTTAGATGGTGACAGAATAATCAACAAAGCAAAGGCCACTAAAAAGGAGAAAATGTACAAAAATAAGGGGACAGACGAAAGGAAGGAAAAAATGGTATCTATCACAGAAAGACTCTCATCTAGTTGTTCTTATAGAGCTAGTTGTTAAGTGAAGAGAAAGAAATAAGGAACAAATGACCTTCCAGCCCTGAGCACCATAAGAAATGTTCCCCCCGGCAGCTTTTTACGTACATGTATTCAGTTCCTCCCTCTAAAGGTCAATGCACCTCTTTGAAAGGAAAATAAAATGACAAGAGTACCGTTTTTGGCTACTAAGCTCTTCATTTGAGTCACTATTTTGCCAAAAACACTCTCTTGCTCCTTTGGGAATCTTAATGCTTTATTTTCCTTTTTTTACCGGTAGAAGAGATAAGATTTCAGAATAAGATTTCAGAATAATTGAATACATGCAGCATAACTAAGTTACAGCCTCCCTCGTTGAAATCCTTAGAGCTGAAAATACTTTTTTTGTTGTTTTTTTTTTTGGCCCTTCTGACAACAAAGCCTAGTAAAATAAATCAGTAATCCCTCACTGGTTTTCTTAAATAATGAATTAGTAAATTTAAAATTTTTCATCCAGTTGCTTTGATATGGGCTATTTAATTAAGCAATGGCTTGGAACCTAAGACACCTGGATTACAACAATCGGTTTAGTCATTGATTTTGTGGCGGGGGGGAGCAGTTAGACTTACGTAAGTGTTTTTACCTCTCTAAACTATAAGGCTTAGTAAAATGAGAGAAAACTACCTCCTATTTCCTCTTACAATAATGAGAGACTAGATTCTGGATCTGAAAAGTAACATATTTTGGAGAAGGCTTTCATGAAAACGCTGGAGAAATGACTCTTCATGATCCTGTTTAAATAAGTTACATCAAGACTCATGCATGGCTTACTTCACTCTGTATGACAGTCTCTAGGTCCATCCACCTCACTACAAATAACTCAGTTTCGTTCCTTTTTTTGGCTGAGTAATATTCCATTGTATATATGTGCCACATCTTCTTTATCCATTCATCTATTGATGGACACTTAGGTGGCTTCCATGTCCTGGCTATTGTAAATAGAGCTGCAATGAACATTGTGGTACATGACTCTTTTTGAATTATGGTTTTCTCAGGGTATATGCCCAGTAGTGGGATTGCTGGGTCGTATGGTAGTTCTATTTGTAGTTTTTTAAGGAACTTCCATACTGTTCTCCATAGTGGCTGTATCAATTTACATTCCCACCAACAGTGCAAGAGGGTTCCCTTTTCTCCACACCCTCTCCAGCATTTATTGTTTGTAGATTTTTTGATGATGGCCATTCTGACTCATTGTAGTTTTAATTTGCATTTCTCTAATGATTAATGATGCTAAGCATTCTTTCATGTGTTCGTTGGCAACCTATGTATCTTCTTTGGAGAAATGTCTAGTTACGTCTTCTGCCTATTTTTGGATTGGGTTGTTTGATTTTTTGATATCGAGCTGCATGAGTTGCTTGTATGTTTTGGAGATTAATCCTTGGTCAGTTGCTTCATTTGCAAATATTTTCTCCCATTCTGAGGGTTGTCTTTTCATCTTGTTTATGGTTTCCTTTGCTGTGCAAAAGATTTTAAGTCAGAAAGAGAAAAACAAATATCATATGCTAACACATATATATGGAATCTAAAAAAAAAGAAAAGAAAAGAAAAAAAAAATGGTCAGAAGAACCTAGGGGCAAGACGGGAATAAAGATGCTACTAGAGAATGGACTTGAAGATACGGGGAGGGGGAAGGGTAAGCTGTGACAAAGTGAGAGAGTGGCATGGACATATATACACTATCAAACGTAAAATAGATAGCTAGTGGGAAGCAGCCGCATAGCACAGGGAGATCAGCTCGGTGCTCTGTGACCACCTAGAGGGGTGGGATAGGGAGGGTGGGAGGGAGGGAGATACAAGAGGGAAGAGATATGGGAACATATGTATATGTATAACTGATTCACTTTGTTATAAAGCAGAAACTAACACACCATTGTAAAGCAATTATACTCCAATAAAGATGTTAAAAAAATTTAAACTTAAAAAAAAAAGACTCATGCATGTATAACACAAATACACAAAAACTTTGAAATAGTATGTTTGGATTTTATGAACCTGAAGACCAAGAAGAACTTCCAATTTGTTTACACAGATTCCTGTATTTTAATTTAGCAGAGAGATAGAATCTGGAGAAAACTGTATTTATAGATGGATGCTTTACCAGCTCCATTAATTCATGGAGAAGAGTAGATAAGTAGAAGCTTGACAGGCTATAGAGAGGCTGTCTCCACGAAGAATAGGCTCACCAGGTGCCTGCAAAGTTTTAAAGACCTTGGCATGGACATGCTTTTTGGAGACGAAACTCATCATAGACCGTGACTGAAGAATTCTCTTTTAAATCCAAAGGACTGAAAAAGGAACTAGTGGCTTACTGAATATCCACTTATTGAATATCCACTTATAAGATGCCTTATAACACAGGCATCTATGTTCTGTTGAGAAAAACTAGAAGACCAAGAATTTCCAAAAATAATTGCCAGGTTTCCAGTTGGTCAGCGTTAGGCTGACATTGAGCTTACTTCAGCAGCAGTGACTGAGAAATCACAGCAGAGAAACACAAATGGAAAAAAAAAAAGTGAAAAACTTCAAAGAGGTCACAGAAAACAAAAAATTACCCTGTAAATAGCAAATTCTAATAACTGGAACCAAAGAAGATAAAACTATCTTTTCCATTAAATATAAATGAGGCCATCGGCCAAGACCCAGGGCTTGAGTGATGGAGACAATTTTAAGTAAAGAATCAGAAAAAAATGTTTTCTTATTTAGTCTCTATTTATTTTTTCATACAGCAGGTTCTCATTAGTCACCATTTTATACACAGAAGTGTATACATGTCAATCCCAATCACACAATTCATCACACCACCACCCCCACACTCCTGCCGCTTTCCCCTCTGGGTGTCCATACGTTTGTTCTCTACATCTGTGTCTCAATTTCTGCCCTGCAAACCAGTTTATCTGTACCATTTTTCTAGGTTCCACGTATATGTGTTAATATACGATATCTGTTTCTTTCTTTCTGACTTACTTCAATCTGTATGACAGTTTCTAGATCCATCCACGTCTCAACAATGACCAAATTTCATTCGTTTTTATGGTGGAGTAATATTCCATTGTATATATGTAGCATATCTTCTTTATTCATTTGTCTGTTCATGGGCATTTAGGTTGCTTCCATCACCTGGCTATTGTAAATAGTGCTGCAATGAACATTGGGGTGCATGTGTCTTTTTGAATTATGGTTTTCTCTGGGTATATGCCGAGTAGTGGGATTGCTGGATCATATGGTAATTCTATTTTTAGTTTTTTAAGGAACCTCCATACTGTTCTCCATAGTGGCTGTATCAGTTTACATTCCCACCAGCAGTGCAAGAGGGTTCCCTTTTCTCCACACCCTCTCCACCATTTGTTCTGTGTAGATTTTCTGATGATGCCCATTCTAACTGGTGTGAGGTGATACCTCATTGTAGTTTTGATTTGCATTTCTCTAATAATTAGTGATGTTGAGCAGCTTTTCATGTGCTTCTTGGTCATCTGTGTCTTCTTTGGAGAAATGTCTATTTAGGTCTTCTACCCATTTTTGGATTGGGTTGTTTGTTTTTATAATATTGAGCTGCATGAGCTATTTATATATTTTGGAGATTAATCCTTTGTCCGTTGATTCACGCAAATATTCTCTCCCATTCTGAGGGTTGTCTTTTCGTCTTGTTTATGATTTCCTTTGCTGTGCAAAAGCTTTTAAGTTTCATTAGGTCCCATTTGTTTACTTTTGTTTTTATTTCCATTGCTCTAGTAGGTGGATCAAAAAAGATCTTGCTGTGATTTATGTCAAAGAGTGTTCTTCGGGGCTTCCCTGGCGGCGCAGTGGTTGGGAGTCCGCCTGCCGGTGCAGGGGATACGGGTTCGTGCCCCGGTCTGGGAGGATCCCACGTGCTGTGGAGCGGCTGGGCCCGTGGGCCATGGCCGTTGGGCCTGCTCGTCCGGAGCCTGTGCTCCACAATGGGAGAGGCCGCGACAGTGAGAGGCCCACATACGGCAAAAAAAAAAAAAAAGAGTGTTTTTCCTATATTTTCCTCTAAGAGTTGTATAGTGTCTGCTCTTACATTTAGGTCTCTAATCCATTTTGAGTTTATTTTTGTGTATGGTGTTAGGGAGTGTTTTAATTTCATTATTTTACATGTAGCTGTCCAGTTTTCCCAGCACCACTTATTGAAGAGACAGTCTTTTCTCCATTGTATATCCTTGCCTCCTTTGTCATAGATTAGTTGACCATAGGTGCGGGGGTTTATCTCTGGGCTTTCTATCTTGTTCTATTGATCTATATTTCTGTTTTTGTGCCAGTACCATATTGTCTTGATTACTGTAGATTTGTACTATCGTCTGAAGTCAAGGAGTCTAATTCCTCCAGCTCCGCTTTCTTCCCTCAAGACTGCTTTGGCTATTTAGGGTGTTTTGTGTCTCCATACAAATTTTAAGATATTTTGTTCTAGTTCTGTAAAAAATGCCATTGGTAATTTGATAGGGATTGCACTGAATCTGTAGACTGCTTTGGGCAGTAGAGTCATTTTCACAATACTGATTCTTCCATTCCAAGAACATGGTATATCTCTCCATCTTTTGCTATCATCTTTAATTTCTTTCATCAGTGTCTTATAGTTTTCTGCATACAGGTCTTTTGCCTCCCTAGGTAGGTTTATTGCTAGGTATTTTATTCTTTTTGTTGCAAAGGTAAATGGTAGTATTTACTTAATTTCTCTTTCAGATTCTTCATCATTAGTTATATAGGAATGTAAGAGATTTCTGTGCATTAATTTTGTATCCTGCAACTTACCAAATTCATTGATTAGCTCTAGTAGGTTTCTGGTGGCATTTTTAGGATTCTCTATGTACAGTATCATGTCATCTGCAAACAGTGACAGTTTTACTTCTTCTTTTCCAATTTGTATTCCTTTTAGTTCTTTTTCTTCTCTGATTGCCATGCCTAGGACTTCCAAAATGATGCTGAATCACAGTGGTGTGAGTGGACATCCTTGTATTGTTCCTGAACTTAGAGGAAATGCTTTCAGTTTTTCACCATAAGAATGATGTCATATATGGGCCTTTATTATGTTGAGGTAGGTTCCCTCTATGCTGACTTTTTTGAGAGTTTTTATCATAAATTGGTGTTGAATTTTGTCAAAAGCTTTTTCTGTATCTGTTGAGATGATCATATGGTTCTTATTCTTCAATCTGTTAATATGGTGTATCACACTGATTGATTTGCATACACTGAAGAATCCTTGCATCCCTGAGATAAATCCCACTTGATCATGGTGCATGATCCTTTTAATGTGTTGTTGGATTCTGTTTGCTTGTATTTTGTTAAGGATTTTTGCATCTATATTCATCAGTGATATTGGTCTGTAATTTTCTTTTTTTGTAGTACCTTTTTCTGGTTTTTGTATCAGGGTGATGGTGGCCTCATAGAATGAGTTTGGGAGTGTTCCTTCCTCTGCAATTTTTTGGAAGAGTGTGAGAAGGATGGGTGTTAGCTCTTCTCTACATGTTTGATAGAATTCGCCTGTGAAGCCATCTGGTCCTGGACTTTTGTTTGTTGGAAGATTTTTAACCACAGTTTCAATTTCATTACTTGTGATTAGTCTGCTCATATTTTCTGTTTCGTCCTGCTTCAGTCTTGGAAGGTTATACCTTTCTAAGAATTTGTCCATTTCTTCCAGGTTGTCCATTTTACTGGCATAGAGTTGCTTGTAGTAGTCTCTTAGGATGGTTTGTATTTCTGTGGTGTCTGTTGTAACTTCTCCTTTCTCCTTTCTAATTTTATTGATTTGAGTCCTCTCCCTCTTTTTCTTCATGAGTCTGGCTAATGGTATATGAATTTTGTTTATCTTCTCAAAGAAACAGCTTTTACTTTTATTGATCTTTGCTATTGTTTTCCTTGTTTCTATTTCATTTATTTCTGCTCTTATCTTTATGATTTCTTTTCTTATGCTAATCTTGGGTTTTGTTTGTTCTTCTTTCTCTAGTTCCTTTAGGTGTAAGGTTAGATTGTTTGAGATTTTCCTTGTTTCTTGAGGTAGGCTTGTTTAGCTATAGACTTCCCTTTTAGAACTGCTTTTGCCGCATCCCATAGGTTTTGGATCGTCATGTTTTCATTGTCATTTGTGTCTAGGTATTTTTTAATTTCCTCTTTGATTTCTTCAGTGATCTCTTGGTTATTTAGTAATGTATTGTTTAGCCTCCATGTGTTTGTGGTTTTTATGTTTTTTTCCCTGTAATTCATTTCTAATCTCATAGCTTTGTGGTCAGAAAAGATGCTTGATATGATTTCAATTTTCTTAAGTTTACTGAGGCTTGATTTGTGACCCAAGATGTGAGGTATCCTGGGGAATGTTCCGTGCGCACTTGAGAAGACAGTGTAATCTGCTGTTTTTGCATGGAATGTCCTGTAAATATCAATTAAATCTAACTGGTCTATTGTGTCATTTAAAGCTTCTGTTTCCTTATTTATTTTCACTTTGGATGATCTGTCCATTGCTGTAGGTGAGGTGTTAAAGTTCCCCACTATTATTGTGTTACTGTCGATTACCTCTTTTATAGCTGTTAGCAGTTGCCTTATGTATTGAGGTGCCCCTGTGTTGGATGCACATATATTTATAATTGTTATATCTTCTTCTTGGATTGATCCCTTGATCATTATGTAGTGTCCTTCCTTGTCTCTTGTAACATTCTTTATTTTAAAGTCTATTTTATCTGATATGAGTATTGCTACTCCAGCTTTCTTTTGCTTTCCATTTGCATGGAATATCTTTTTCCATCCCCTCACATTCAGTCTGTATGTGTCCCTAGGTCTGAAGTGGGTCTCTTATAGACACCATATATATGGGTCTTGTTTTTGTATCCATTCAGCAAGCCTGTGTCTTTTGGTTGGAGCATTTAATCCATTCACGTTTAAGGTAATTATCGATATGTATGTTCTTATGACCATTTTCTTAATTGGTTTGGGGTTTCTTTTGGAGTTTCTTTTCTTCCCTTGTGTTTTCCACTTACAGAAGTTCCTTTAGCATTTGTTGTAGAGCTGGTTTGGTGGTGCTGAATTCTCTTAGCTTTTGCTTGTCTGTAAAGCTTTTGATTTCTCCGTCAAAGCTAAATGAGATCCTTGCCAGGTAGAGTAATCTTGGTTGTAGGTTCTTCCCTTCCATCAGTTTAAGTATATCATGCCACTCCCTTCTGGCTTGTTGAGTTTCTGCTGAGAAATCAGCTGTTAACCTTATGGGAGTTCCCTTGTATGTTATTTGTCATTCTTCCCTTGCTGCTTTCAACAATTTTTCTTTGTCTTTATTTTTTGCCAATTTGATTGTTATGTGTCTCGGCATGTTTCTCCTTGGTTTTATCCTGTATGGGACTCGCTGCACTTCCTGGACTTGGGTGGCTATTTCCTTTCCCATGTTAGGGAAGTTTTCGACTATAATCTCTTCAGATATTTTCTTGGGTCCTTTCTCTCTCTCTTCTCCTTCTGGGACCCCTATAACGCGAATGTTGTTGCATTTAATGTCGTCCCACAGGTCTCTTAGGCTGTCTTTACTGCTTTTCATTCTTTTTTCTTTAGTCTGTTCCACAGTAGTGAATTCCACCATTCTGTCTTCCAGGTCACTTATCCGTTCTTCTGCCTCAGTTATTCTGTTATTGATTCCTTCTAGTGTAGTTTTCATTTGGTAATTGTACTGTTCACCTCTGTTTGTTTGTTCTTGAATTCTTCTAGGTCTTTGTTAAACATTTCTTGCAGCTTCTCGATGATTGCCTCTACCCTTTCCGAGGTCCTGGATCATCTTCACTATCATTATTCTGAATTATTTTTCTGGAAGGCTGCCTATCTCCACATCATTTAGTTGTTTTGGGGTTTTTTATCTTGTTCCTTCATGTGGTACATAGCCCTCTGACTTTTCGTCTTGTCTGTCTTTCTGTGAATGTGATTTTTGTTCCACAGGCTGCAGGATTGTAGTTTCTCTTGCTTCTGCTGTCTGCCCTCTGATCTAGTCTCTTTTATACAACAGTTTTGTTTTGTCTTTTTGGCATAGTGATGGAGGGGAAAAACTTACAGTGTAAGGCTATATGGCTTGTAAATAAGATTACTTGAGAATAAGGTTACACTATGGAGGAAAAGTAGTAAGAATCTACATATAATGGATGAGACCAAGTATCTATGAGAAAGACTGAGGAGTATCTTATGATAATAGTTTTCACACTCTATTTTGCATTTGAATCACTGGGCTACCTGGCTAAATTGTACATTCTAATTCACCAGGTCTGAGATTGGGCTAAAATTCTGCAGTTCAAACATGCTCCCACGTGATCCCAATGCTCAGAGTCCTCCCAACACACTTTATTAGAAACAAGTAAGAACAATTCAAGTGACTGGAATAGTCAGTCCTAATAAATTAACTCAATTATTGCGTCTGAACGGCAGGATTTCTCCATTGTGTAAATAGCTACATCAGACAACCAGAGTTGGGAGCAAAAACATTCCGATTATTAGGTTGATTTCCCTTTATCTGACTGCCTTGTATCTGAACTGCCTTATTATAATTCGATCTATTGTGTAGGATTTCCTCTAGAGAGAATTGTGCTGGCTAGACAACCCAACTCCTGCAGGCAGGATGATGGTATGGAAAGAAATGGGCTTTAAATCACAGAGAATAGGATTTGTTTGATAATGTTGCTGCTGATGATGAGTAGGAGTAACAAGAGAAGGAGAAAGATGACAATGATGATGGCAACAGCAGATAGTTACTGCAGTGCTTATTATGTGCCAGGTACTATGCTTAATGCTTTGCACACATTAGATCAATCTTACGAGTTTATCCTATTATCCCTGCATTACATATTAAGAAACCTAAGGTTACAGTGCTAGAAGGGGTCTGGACGAGACTGAAACCTATGGCTGCCTGATTCCAAATATATGTTCTTTGCCATCATACACATCCCAGTATGTGAAGAACCTTTTATTATAATTGTTACTAAGCTTAAGCACTCAGTAAACAGTAGTTATATGTTCCAATTTTTATATATGGCTTATATATGAGTTTATAGTTGAGTCTTTTGTGCATTTGGTTAACATGAGTCAGACTCCATGAGTCTTATCAACTCTAATCATATTGATTTCTTCAATCTGTAAAGCTAAGGACTAAACTCCTGATCATAGTAAAGCCTTGCAGGGAGTCTATCTGAGCGCTTACTTTAAAAAAAGCAACCCAGATAAGTAAAACATTTGTCAGACATTTTAACCAAATAATTTTTTTTTTTTTCCTATCTATAGGCCTTTCCTTGAGACTTTTCTGTATGTCTGCCCATTTTGTGGTTGGCTGGATATTTTCCCCATAAAGACAATTTAAGTCTTTCGCCTTCTTTTTAATCTCGTATTTGCTAAAGTAATAGTCCTATTTCTATTTCTAATGCATATAGTCCTTGTGCAAATGAACGTGATGAAATATATCACCAGTGGCATTAAGCACACGGGTTTTAGTGGGTATTGGAATCGGTCAAGTGCAAACTACAAATTAGTGAAAATATCATTTCATAAATGTCAATGGCTTTCTATGATGCCATGTCTTTCAAGGATACTGTGTGCAAAACCATATATTTGGAAATCAAGAACTATGAGTGACCGAATGGTTCCTCCCATTTGCCTGACTACTTAAGAGCCCATCCTAAGACAGTAGACAGGATAAATGAATGGTCAGTCATAAAAGCCCAAGCAAAGAGTGACAAGCCAGTTTTGAGTAAATGGAACAGAATACAGAGAAACCAGCTGAGAATAAGATTCAGCATCGATGGTATTTTCCCCTTAGCCATCTCACCCAAAACTGCAGTGACTTTAATCTAATTCTTGTACTGAGAATGCAGGAGCATGTCCTGCTAGTTTGCTGTCCAGGTCAGGAAGAGAGGTCATTGGTTCTGTCATTCTTCAAATCTAATGCACCCTTTTTTTTTTTTTGCGGTACACAGGTCTCTCACTGCTGTGGCCTCTCCCGTTGCGGAGCACAGGCTCCGGACGCGCAGGCTCAGCGGCCATGGCTCACGGGCCCAGTCGCTCCGCGGCATGTGGGATCTTCCTGGACCGGGGCACGAACCCGTGTCCCCTGCATCGGCAGGCGGACTCTCAACCACTGCGCCACCAGGAAAGCCCTATTTTTAGCTTTTTGAGGAACCTCCATACTGTTCTCCATAGTGGCTGTATCAGTTTACATTCCCAAGGTCGGTCTTAATAGAAGATCCACATTAAAGTTTGAAAAGATCCAAGATAGACATCAAAGAAAATTTTATTTTCCTGAAAAAGATAATCACATTAATGGACACATAAATTCTTTAACATTTTTTCCTATTGCTCCATGTCTTACATATTTAGTCTACCTTTCAGTTGTCTGCCAATGAAATGTCCAATATTTGAATCCACTTCACATTTATATAACCATAGCATTTAATAATTTTTATTTTGGTGGTTATTTTTAAAAATAACTTACTCTAGCTATATAAATACAAAAGTGAACATATGACAATTGTTAAAATAGGTCTGAGGTTTTTAAATAACACTACATTTCCAGGAAAAAAAATGAGCTTACACAAAATTTACTAGGCATAACTAGAAATTGAGTAATATATTTTAAGTAGATTGATTAGAAGTAATAAAGCCATATGAAAAATAAGCTTTGGAGGTGAATGTTATCGATAAAGATCGAACATGGGTAATAATATACAATGAGCCTCCCTGTACTTTTATTTATGGAAGGCCTTAGGCCAGAAATTCTACCTTAAAAAGAGCCAACAGTAGCTGATATATTGTAATTTCACATTTCAAAAGTAAGTGGATGATCATTATAATGTATCAGATGAATGGCTAAACTAGATAACCCTTAACTATTTTATAATTAAGGAATCCTAAGAAAAATAATCTTAAATTCCTCACCATGGAACTGAGGTCTCTCAATAATTGAATGAACAAGTTTTCAAATATATCTTACCATTAATTTATTGTGTGACTTATATCATGACTCAAAAGACTGGAGCAATCCTGGGTCACTACTTTACTAACTTAAGCTGGGGAGGATTTTATTTTGCATATGTGTCAATCGAGCTGCACCTGGTCAGCGCCTAAAGGAGACCAAAACAACTATTACCAATGCCAAATGGGCATAATAATGGTGCCATACTGTTGAATAGGTTTAATGAGCTAATACATAGAAAGCCCTTACAGCAGTGCACAGCATGTAGAAAGAAAGAAATTCGAGTGACGATGGTGGTGATGTTAACTGTAGCAGTGCTTCTAGCAAAAGCTTACAGCATTGCTCTGGGAGTCCTTCTTTGACGTCACATACTCCCAAAACTGTCTACGTACTTCTAGCAATAAAACACCCCAGACTTATTTAGTATATTATTTAAAAAGAACATACCTCTTTCATTGGTGCAGAAAATGCTAATAAATGCCCTTAAATATCCTATACCTTCAATGGCGCATTTTTTCCTAACTCTCTTTCTTTGCTCGATATTTTTAATGAGCTATAGCATACTCTTCACTAGTTTCTTAGGGGAAAAAGTGCCTGGGGTGGTTGGTTATTTTGCTGGACCATGGTGTTAATGACATAGTAGATCGACTTGCCCAGAGGAAAGCTCACCTCTCCTACCATGGCTTATCTTGAAATGAGTACCTGGCTCCAAAGTACGAGGACTGAGCAAGAGTATGTGGAGGGCTCAACAACCTACTCCTAAAAGAAACAATTTAAAGTGTGCAGAGGGTCAGTAACATCACCTCCGAATATGCACAATGATACCCATAAAGCCAAAAGTACTACAGTTCTGTCGGTAGGACAATAATAATTTTGGACTCTGCAGGGAATTTTCCAGCTTAGAAATGATCTCTTATCCACTTCATTATTTCACCCTCTCCCTAACCTATAATGCTGACAAGGCAGCCATCACCATCTCCAATTGACAGGTGAGTAAACTGAAAATCAGAGAATTTAAATTATTTGTCCTGGGGCAACTGAGTTAACAAGCAGCAGAGCTAGAAAACAGAAATTCTACTTCTAATCCAATGTTCTCCTTATATAAGTTGACTTCACTTAAAATGAATGGTACTGAACATTCTACCCTATATATCGGAGGCTGATATATTTTATGACTTTATTTATAGAATTGGAAAAGTAAGTATACCTGTATAATCTTCATGAGGTCATAAACACAGGAATGAGACAAAGTCACAATCAGGTCTCTGTTTCACAGGGCTGATGCTACATAATGTAATGGTGAATTCTTACATCTCAAGTTTCAGCAGGTATATTCATGGATTCCTTAACACCACCTATACCTTATGTTCCTACAGCTCAAATGTATAAAAAGCAGTGTTCTAAAAGACTTCTTTTCAAGTGTCAACCATCTAAGGAGCTTTTTAAAAACTACCCTAATTTTCAACTAACATTTTCTTCCTAGCCATGCGTTGTAGCATTTCCCTCAGGACATCACAGCAGCTCCTAGGCCACTTTCTAAGGACTTAAAAATACTCTTGTCACTCAGTGGGGAGAAGCAGGATTCCAAAAGGTAGCGTTTTCCCTATATTTTGGAAACTGCGAACCAGCTCTCTGGTCCAGAGTTTAACGCCACTCTTACAGATCTACATTGAAGGGCTATTTCCATAAGTTATTTTGTGCACGGAAGTCAGAGTTCTTTTCCTATCCAGTACTCTGATGTATTCATTCCCCTTTATTTTACATGCCTGCCTTGCATTTTCTGCCATTCACCTATCCTCTCAAGTTCTAGGTGAGTGATATGATTAATCACATCAAGGAAAGCCCCACTCCTAACACAGAAACATAGCCAACCACAATGGCAGAAACCAAGTATTGATATTTCCCTTTCTTTTCTGTTATTTTTATTACTGGCAAGATTCATACTCAGTAGTTTCTTCTTCTACTTTAAAAAAAAAAAAATGTGGCCTACTTTTTCTTTAAATAAATCTGATTTCAAGAAGATTAATAAAGCTACAAGTCATAGTTATTTAATGTATATCAAAATGATGTGCTAAGTGGCACAAGCTAGTTATACGGCCTCCCTGAGCCTGGTGAGTCTCTGTACCTCTAGCTTACCTTCCTTTTTAAGGAAGCACTGTATTCTACTGAGGATTGATAAAGTAGCTGAAGAGTTATAACCATAAACCTTTTCAATTCTGAGGCTATTTTAACCTAAACTTTTACTTGAAGAAATGTAAATTGATACAGCCACTATGGAGAACAGTACGGAGGTTCCTTAAAAAACTAAAAATAGAACTACCATATGATCCAGCAAACCCACTACTGGGCATGTACCCTGAGAAAACCAGAATTCAAAAAGAGTCATGTACCACAATGTTTATTGCAGCTCTATTTACAATAGCCAGGACATGGAAGCAATCTAAGTGTCCATCAACAGATGAATGAATAAAGAAGATGTGGTACATGTATACAATGGAACGTTACCCTGCCATAAAAAGAAATGAAATTGAGTTATATGTAGAGAGGTGGACGGACCTAGAGTCTGTCATACAGAGTGAAGTAAGTCAGAAAGAGAAAAACAAATACCGTATGCTTACACATATATATGGAATCTAAAAAAAAAAAAAATGGTTCTGAAGAACATAGGGGCAGGACAGGAATAAAGACACAGATGTAGAGAATGGACTTGACAACACGGGGAGGGGGAAGGGTAAGCTGGGACGAAGTGAGAAAGTGGCATTGACCTATATATGCTACCAAATGTAAAACAGATAGTTAGTGGGAAGCAGCTGCATAGCACAGGGAGATCAGCTCGGTGCTTTGTGACCACCTAGAGGGGTGGGATAGGGAGGGCGGGAGGGAGACGCAAGAGGGAGGAGATATGGGGACATATGTATATGTATAGCTGATTCACTTTGTTATACAGCGGAAACTAACACACCATTGTAAAGCAATTATACTCCAATAAAGCTGTTAAAAACAAAAAAGAAATTAGAATATATATATATATTTTTTCACTAGAACAGAATTACACTTTAAAAGGATTTTACTTGGAGGAAAAAATAGGTTTAGAATAATGGCATACATACTAATTCCAAATGAATCCTTCAGTCATTTTTAAAAGGTACAACCACAATCTTTCAAAGACCATAAATAAAGGATCCTGTCTGCTTTCCAACGTCAAGTGGAATTTTAGACACTATCTATGTAAATTTACAGACACTTCAGGAGATCTAAATTAAAATTCTGAAACTGAAGTCACACCTTTACACACAGGAAAAATCGTTGAGATGCCCTAATGAATAATAATTTGTTTCTAAAACAAGGATTGGAGCTTTATAATAAAAGCAAACTTGTTTCTCAAAGCTGCACCTAAATAATATATGTAAAAACTACATGTATTAGAGCATTCTGATAACAGATTGGAAGCCCACATCCATAATGAAGAAGAGTCTATGACACTATTTCAAAATAGCTGACTTAGGCTTCAAAGGCCAAACAAATTTCAACTCTTCCATCAGGATGGGCTTCCATCCATGCCCTCAAGACATTGCCCCTCCTCTGGGTTCACATAACCTTCCTGTTATGGCTTGTAAAATGACTATTCATGCCCTCCTTTTCTTGTCTCATTCCCTTAGACCATAAGCTCTCTAAAAGCAGAGGTCATATATCTTGTTTATTACTCAAGTCTCCAGGGTGATGGTTTTCAATTTCTACTGTGCCAGTTGTGGCAGACTGTATTTTCCGAAGACAGCTCTGTGTGTGTGTGTGTGTGTGTGTGTGTGTGTGTGTGTGTGTGTGCATCTCCCAGTCCATCATTACATGTGACATTGACACTCCTTCAAAGAGTGTCAATCCTTGACCCCTGAGAGATGTGTCTGTGTCTACTCCTATCCCCCAACCACTCTTAACCTAAATAGAAATTTGAAATTGCCTCAATCAGTAGAATTTGGCAGGTCATAAAAAGCATAAAAGCTATTACCTTGATCTCTTGGATTGCTCTCTGAATAAGAGGCCTCCATGGAGGGAAAGGAGACCCTCTCTATAGAACCAATTGCCACATAAGTGAACTATGTCAGAAATGGATCCTCCAGCCTCAATCTAGCCTTCAGATAACTGCTGCCCCAGCCAACTCCTTGGTACAATCTCATGACGCCCCTTGCCTCCAGCTGAGCCCTTCACAAATTCCTGATCCAAAGAAACCATGAGAAATAATAAATTATTATTGCTGTTTAAGCTACTAAATTTTGGGGTAATTTGTTACAAAGCAACAGATGACTAACACAGCAGTATAACTCTTTAAAAAATAAAATCTAGGAATCTTTAATATATAAAATAAATTTATTGAATACTACTGGAAACCATATAGCATTTACCAAAGTGCCTTGCAACTAGCATGGGTTATATATTCTTTCCAAACAAAGTACATTTCAAGAGATCTTAAAGTATTTCATTTTGTAGTCATACAAATAACTTACTTTCAGATAGGATGCTCGACCCAGAAAACATGCTCTTAGGGCTACTGTGCGTCAGAGGAGGAATTACACAGAGAAATATTTTCCTCATTAAAATTGTGGCGAAAGAATAGGAAAGAGAAAAAGAACCCTAATGACCTTGGGATATGATATGACCATTAACATCTATTTGTGGCAGAAAGCAAAACTAGAAGCCTTCATGTTTTATTCCTGTCAATAGGAAGTTTCTGAAAGGTGGAAAAGGAGGGTTTTTATCCATTAAATAACCATAAAGGATTTTACAGTTGAAAATCAGTGAATCCCCTCAAATGAATGCCTGCCATTGATACTGAGCTGACAGCTAGAGAGGTTTGGCCAAAAGGTTTCTGAGAACAGTGTGCAGTCCTTTTGGTTGCGGTCCCATGTTTATGTGTCTGGGTTATCACTGAGGAGAGAGTGATATTTCCAACAGAAAATGAGAAAGATTCAATAGAAGCTGCTGCTTCTCACTGGGAAGTCGAGTGGGGTTAAACCAATCAATAACACTTCCTTGGCCATGGATCTTTGTAATGGAATTTACTTTAACCCAAAGGTTTTAGATCCCTTCAACAATCTTCAGAAAAAAAAAATATTGCTATAACCTAAAAATTTGGTTGCCTATCTGCCATGACTCAAAGCTCTGTACCTCATTCCATCCTTCCCTCCACCATCTGCCATGTATGTGCAGGTCCATTCTACTGCTTGCTAATAAGCCCCATTCTAATAGAGCAGACTAATTCAATCCAGCAAATATTTGTCTAGTTCCTGCCATCTCCACTCACTTTCACTACTTCTTGGGGCACCACAATTATTAAACTAGTCTTTTCCTTTAACAACTCTTTATGGACAGTGGCCCATATGCTAGCTGCTGTGGGCACAACAGTGGATATGAAGAAGGGCTCCTGATTTTAAGGAATTTATAGCCTAATAGAGGAGACAAGTGTTTCCACAGAACTCCCCAATTACAAGGCAATAGTGCGGCACCGGAGATACTTACTTGGTGCATTGGGAGTCCTGAGTGTTTTACCCTGGTCCAACTGGCTACAGATGAAGGTTGGAAAGAGTCAAGAAAGGTTACCTAGGGGAGAAGGACCAGTAGCTAAAACCTATAGTGAAAAAGCAGAATTAGAGACACACGTATGAGGCATGGGGGTTGATGAGAGGAGCGGTGAGCAGGAAAATGTCAACAGAAGAGACTACCAATAACACTTGAATTGGGTTCTTGTTTGTCTGTTTCTTATTGACATAGAGTTGACTTACAATGTCATGTTAGTTTCAGGCGTACAGCACAGTGATTCAGTTATATATATACAATTTTTTTTTCAGATTCTTTTCCCTTGTAGGTTATTATAAAATAGTGAGCGTACTTTGAATTGGGTTTTAAAGTACAGATAATAGTTCACCAGGCAGAAGGGGCAGAGGAGAGGAAGGGGGGGGCTGCAGAAGGCACTGGAGGGTGGGAGGCGGGGAAGCACTGAGACTGAAACCATAGCATGTTTTGGCACAGATTGTTCAGAGCACCACAAGGAGTCTACAGCTGATAGGCTCTAACAGATGATTTATTCTGCTTACACATGGACAGATGAGTATAACATGAACAGTCTTTGAGAGCAAAATGTAAAGCCGATTTTCTATTTTGGACTTCATAGCTTTTTTCTCCCTGAGCGCGGACAGTATATACAATTGTTTGATCCTGAACAGTGACATTACTAACGGTCTCCCTTAAAAAAAAAAAAAAAAAAAAGAAAAAAAAAAACAATTCTCATTGTTTCAGTAGTATTTTCACTAACCATTCTGGTTCATCTACATTTCCGTACTGGAATCCTTTCTTCTCCTTTACGATGATCCTTGCCACCAGCACAGTAGCAAAGCTTTAAAATAAAACTCTGGAGGTGTGCAGTGTGCAGCTGCTGACTACTAAGCCAGATTCTATCATGGGAGGAAAAATGTTGTTGTCATAATGAATACAGGAATAAAAACTGTGCAGGTTTAGCAGGATCTGTCTATATAAAGAAGCACTAACATTAGCAGAGCTGTAGCTCGGGTTTTTCCCACCCTTTTCCCTGCAAAAAGGATCGGCAGTTCTATCACAGTGAAAACACAGGTGTCAAGAAAATCCCATTCACAACATCAATGTGACGATGGCATCCATGCTCTCATCTACTACTATTGTGGGGGATATTTGCAAAGACAACACCCATCACGGCTGTCCTCTCCTGTTAATAAAACCCAAGGCAATTTTTTCTTTCTCTTATAACTAATTGGATGACCTTAAAAAAAAAAAATCCAGGGCCCAGTTTTATTTTTCCACCTTCTCCAAGACAATCTTTCCAGAAAGGAAAAGAAAAATCTGAGGTAGAGAAGGCCTGTCCAACAGGCTATGTTATCAGGCTGGTTATATCTTCACTGAACCTATTAGTTTTCTTTTCAAGAAGGGGAAAAAACAACAACAAAAGCTCTTCTCTGATTAATGTTTCAGCATTGATTTAATTCTGGTATCCACGAAAAGAAGCACAGTGTGGTGGAGAAAGGACAGCAGACTACAAAGGATACTTCGATTAAGAAGCTACGGAATGGGCTTCCCTGGTGGCGCAGTGGTTGAGAGTCCGCTTGCCGATGCAGGGGACACGGGTTCGTGCCCCGATCTGGGAGGATCCCACGTGCCGCGGAGCGACTGGGCCCGTGAGCCATGGCCGCTGAGCCTGTGCGTCCGGAGCCTGTGCTCCGCAACGGGAAAGGCCACGACAGTGTGGGGCCCGCGTACCGCAAAAAAAAAAAAAAAAAAAAAAAAAAAAAGCCTACGAAATGCTGCCTACAGGAGACCCACTTTAGGGCAAAGGACACACACAGATTGAAAGTAAGGGGATGGAAAAGATATTTCATAAAAAAAAAAAAAAAAAAAAAAGAGCCTACGGAATAATTGTGCACAAGTTGCTATACATGCGACTCTACTTTCCTTTCTGCAAAGCCTCAAAAATCCTTTCAGAATGTTCAAAAGAATTAAAAAACAGTAGTGAATCACTTTACATTTCCAGCGTGTCTTTAAAGAATGACAAACCTAAAAGATTGAGAGATTCTAGATTTTCTACTGCATGCCTGCAATCTATAAATGGGAATAATACTAGTAATCATGAAAGCTATCGTTTATTGAGGACTTACTACGTGCTAGGCACCATGCAACGCACTTTAACACGTGTTATTTGATTTCATGATTAAACAATCCCATAGGGTAACCACCATTTACAGATGAAAAAATTAAGGTGTAGTAATGTCAAAAATCTGTTAGAAATCATATGGCTAATAAGTGGAAGAGTCAGACCTCAGATTCCTGTGTCTAACTCTGAAGACTATACTGGGACTCCTGCGCCCATTGACAGTCATGCTCAGAAGGAGGGTCCCTTCAACTTTTAGCATCTGAGCCTGCACAGCACAGGTGGAAAGACCCTTCCTCTGCTTTCTGATAGCTCTGATCAGGAGAGACAAGTCATATGTATGGCTCATTCACCCTCCACCCAAAGATTTTCAGTTCATGTTTGAAACACATAAGTCATCCCTTCTGTTATGAAATGTAAGTCTAACTCCTTTAAGTTTTATATTAGATCTAAAAAGAGCTTTCATCAGATTCATACACTGATTAGTAACTACTGAAAGCAATGTGTGAGAGATAAACATTACATAACCTGGGGAATAAAGTGGGACATCCATGATTGGAAATCACGGCTGTTTGGTATGTTTGTTAAGTAGACTCCTTCAACTTAGAGCCTCTAGTGATTTTTGACATTTGGTATACTGTATTGTTCGGTTCTAATCAAGCACTTCATAAATGCTAGTTTTGAATCTCAGTTCATCGATAAGAATATGGAATAGAACAGGAGGTATTTAACATCATCTCATCCATGTGATTAGAGGTAGAACCACACACTCAACCATGATATTTGCCTGATATCTCCTGCATTCAGTTTGCCCTCATCATCTATGTTCATGAACTGGAACACTGGCACCTTTTTAATGGCCTTGTAATTAAGTCAATCTATCTTGGGGAGAGTAGATGGAGAACTGGCAGAGGCCACGTGAGTCTGACAGGCTGGGCTCACATCACTGCTCCAGCTCCACTGTGGAACCTTGGGCAGTCATTCCATTGTCCTGATCTTCTGCTTCTGCACCCTTAACAATATTGATGACAAGAACACCTCTCAGGATTAAATCAAATAATGAACGCAGCACAGTGGCTGGCACAGAAGTGCTCCAAAATGATTTACGGTTTTTATTACATGACCCTAAGGTTTAATTTCTTTCTCTCCTTAGCTCCATGGTATTTATGTTCCTTAAATTTATAATTATCTGTCGGCATCTTGCCTTTTCAATGGAAAGGAAGCTCATTTACGGAAGGAGCTGTGCATTATAAATCTCTGATATTATCTATCCAATTCAGTGGGTCCTTATATTTCCTGGTAAACCCCTGAGAATGGTGTATCTAGAAGGAGTGTGTATCCAGCTTAAAAACATACACATACACACATAACAAATATCAACTCAAAATAGACAATTTCATATTTTCTCTGTATAAAGTACAAAATTTCTTTTTTTCTTTCTTTTTTTCTTTCTTTTTTTTTTTTTTTTTGCGGTACTTGGGCCTCTCACTGCTGTGGCCTCTCCCGCTCCGGACGCACAGGCTCAGCAGCCATGGCTCACAGGCCCAGCCGCACCGCAGCATGTGGGATCTTCCTGGACTGGGGCACAAACCCGTGTCCCCTGCATCGGCAGGCGGACTCTCAACCACTGAGCCACCAGGGAAGCCCAAAATTTCTTACCTAGGATTTTAGAAAACAGAATTTGCATCTTGGCAAATAAACTGTGCTTTGACCATTAGATCAGAAATAACAGAATGGTTCTAAACTCTCACCTTGACAATAGGTCAGTGAGCATCTATCTTGATCCTATGTCATGGCACATAAGAAACACAAATCTGTAGTCTCCCACAAAAATGCACAAAGACGCACTCTACTGGGTTTAGCAGGAGAAGCCATCAGCAGCAGGTGAAAGATGTGCAACTTCAGACAGGTTAGTTTACTCCTCTAAGATTCCTCATCAATACAGGGGAGAGAATACAGTGCTCACCTCAGCCTTGCTGGGAGACTGAGATCATCCCTGTGAAGGGCTGGGCACCAGACCTGCCTTATGGTAAGAGATGAATTAACATCATCTCACCATGAGGTCAAGTATAATGTCCTCAAGTGAGCTCCCACCTCTGAATTTCACCTGTTTCCAGTGAGTACATTTTCACTAGCCTCAAAGCATACCATACAGGGGGGAAAAAAAAAAAAAAAAAAAAAAAAAAAAAAAAACACCTACACAAATCAAGGAAATTCAAATGTTGTGACAGACCAGTCATACTGAAAGATGGGTGCAGTACACTTCTCTTGGCTTTTCATACTGATGGGATCTGTCAGAACAAGCAGCACCACTGGTGGTGAGTGCACTAGACTCACAGTAGAACAAGAAACGAGACCCAAATCAGGTTCTCGCTGGACTTCCCTGGGGCCTCACTACAGGTCAGTACTTATGGGTTAAGAGCGGGTTACAAGGTCTCTCACCTTGTAAGAGAGACTATCTTGTTCAAACATTTAAAAAGGGAGCTTTATTTCTCCAGTGAATAAACATCCTCGTGTGGGCTCTCTAGCAGGCTTATTTTTTTATGTAAACCTCTGAAAAGTTAACTTTTATATTAGAATGTTATATGTTTAATTTTTCACACATATTAGGACGTTTCTCCACAGAAGTATTCTTGCCAGAGAGAAGAATGACTGCACATGAAGGTTTAGGGGCAGTAGAGTGTGTATGGGTGGAGTTAGTCCACAGTGAACTTGGTGTGTGGCCAGAAGTAGCATTTGGTATAAAATTTCTTTTAATAAGTTTTTCATTCTAATGTAACATGTTTGTTAAATTTTAGGTGAAGATTTAGAACAGCTTTCTCTTATATTACTTGCTTTCTCCCCAAACTGTCTTGACTTTGATATACTAGTAAGATGGGCCACATTTGGCCAGTGGATCTTTGTATTGCCTGGTACACCACTGAGAATCCCTGGAGAGAAGGCCTATCCCATTTGAGAATAATCATAAATTGTTTTCTTAATCTTACCAAATGTTTCCATTTTAGACTCCAAGACAAGTCCAACTAGAAGTCCATAAAAGGAGTAAGAAAGTTCCTTTGAAAATCAATAGCAAACTGTCACATTTTCATTGGCATTATCAGCTTTTCTCCGAGGGGGGTACTATCTGGGTGGCCATCCAACAACTACTGTCTTACTGCCAAACAATTCATTCATAAGGCCAAGTTTTATAAAATTATCCATTCGTTGTCAGGGAACACTCTGTAGATTGTCTACTGCTCCCTAATGCCTTCCCTCCCCTGGGTTTCTCCATTGTTAAAAGAACCCTAATTTGACTCATATAATCAATCTCCTTCAACATGATCCAGGGTAAGATGTCCAACCCCAGTTCCAAGAGTATATACTCATTAGTCTAAGATAATAAGTGTGTTGATATTCCTCTAGTGACATTTATTGATTCAGGAGAGGGCACATATTCTAAATTGTCATGGTGGTGGGAAAAGCTGCTCTTTCTACTCGTTCCCGAACAGGGAAGCATGCGGCCTCAGTGGTCATTGGCACTCATCCTGTGGCTGTGTGAATAATCAGATTTAAGAAACTGCCAATGCTGAGAGAAGCAGAGTGATGAAGATGGAAAGAACTTGGGTCCTTGGCAACATCACTCAGTTGCTGCTTGTACCAAGCCTCGAAGCCTACGCTATGTCTGGAAAATAAATTTTGTTACTGAATAGGAAGGTTTGAGTGAGGAAGTCTGTCCATTACTTTCAATCTAAAGGATTCCATTGTTTCTCTGGAAAGAGATTACATATAACTTACAAAGTCTGTATTTAATTTAAGAGAGCCTCACACATATAGAGCAGGGAGGTTACATACAGTGAGGTAGTATTCTACGTCCAATGCCCCAAATGGCCATTTCATTATGATTGGAAAGTATCATCTAAAATCAAATATGCTTTACAGATGTCAAATTTAATGAAGTTATACTCATGTAGAAAATATCATTTTGATAACTAGAAAAGCGATTTGCATTTTTGTATTATTTCTTTATAATAAGCAATGACATTAGGTACAACATCTCTTAAATAATTCTGCCTTTGACTCCGGGTACCCCAAATATGCATATGTGGCCCTTAAATTACTAAGTATGCTATAAAAAGTCATATTAAAAACAGTTGTGTGATTTCATCTAGATTGCAGCATACTCTCAAAATTTCACTTAAACATTTGTTAGCAGTTTGGAAATGATCTCAATTTCTTTATTAAGAAGTGGGAACAACAGAAATTTCTATAAATCTCAATAGAATGTGAGAAGCATTAAAAATAAGTAAACATATAACATATATCTTGTTTCTAAAAGACACATTTATCTTCAAATAAAACAAAACCACAAGACCATTTTAAAACTGAACAACGTAGAGAGATCTTATTATTTTAAAGGCTATGTCCTGTCCCTTTTTTCTAAACCCAATTTCATGCTGGCCTAAAATTTGAAAAAAATTACCAAAGAACAAAAATTCCACAATGACCACCAACTAATGTCTTGGAATTCAACCTCCTGTTGTCAGATTTAATTTAGACCAAACACAAAGAATGTATTAAAGTGACATCTACTGAGAACATCACACTCAGAGCAAGCTAACGATGATGAAATGATCAAGTAGCAGCTTATAACACCAACTGGACTTACATAGATCAAGGGAACTTAAATGGCGCAGAGAATTAAAAACCTTGAAATTGTTATTTAATACACTAATGTAATCTGTACCCATGATAATCTCTGGAGGAAACATAAATAATTTGTAACATGGCCTTTGCCACACTGTACTGAGATTGTGTATGTGCTTGTTGTCCTTGTTGGATTAACTTCTTAAAATGAGGAACTTTCTTTTATCTTTCTGTGTATGATAGAGTAGAATATCTGGCACAAAGTATATGCATAATAAATGAATGAAAAATGAACAAATAGAGAAGCAAGAAGAACTACAATCCTGCAGCCTGTGGAACAAAAACCACATTCACAGAAAGACAGACAAGATGAAAAGGCAGAGGGCTATGTACCACATGAAGGAACAAGATAAAACCCCAGAAAAACAACTAAATGAAGTGGAGATAGGCAACCTTCCAGAAAAATAATTCAGAATAATGATAGTGAAGATGATCCAGGGCCTCAGAAAAAGAATGGAGGCAAAGATTGAGAAGATGCAAGAAATGCTGAAAAAAGACCTAGAAGAATTAAAGAACAAACAAACAGAGATGAACAATACAATATCCGAAAAGAAAACTACACTAGAAGGAATCAATAACAGAATAACTGAGGCAGAAGAACGGATAAGTGGGCTTCCCTGGTGGCGCAGTGCTTGAGAGTCCGCCTGCCGATGCAGGAGACGCGGGTTCGTGCCCCGTTTCGGGAGGATCCCACATGCCGCGGAGCGGCTGGGCCTGTGAGCCATGGCCGCTGGGCCTGCGCGTCCGGAGCCTGTGCTCTGCAAATGGGAGAGGCCACGACAGTGAGAGGCCCGCATAACGCAAGAAAAAAAAAAAAAAAGAACGGATAAGTGACCTGGAAGACAGAATGGTGGAATTCACTACTGTGGAACAGACTAAAGAAAAAACATTGAAAAGAAATGAAGACAGCCTAAGGGACCTCTGGGACGACATTAAATGCAACAACATTCACATTATAGGGGTCCCAGAAGGAGAAGAGGGAGAGGAAGGACCCAAGAAAATATCTGAACAGATTATAGTCGAAAACTTCCCTAACATGGGAAAGGAAATAGCCACCCAAGCCCAGGAAGTGCAGCGAGTCCCATACAGGATAAAACCAAGGAGAAACATGCCGAGACACATAACAATCAAATTGGCAAAAAATAAAGACAAAGAAAAATTGTTGAAAGCAGCAAGGGAAGAATGACAAATAACATACAAGGGAACTCCCATAAGGTTAACAGCTGATTTCTCAGCAGAAACTCTACAAGCCAGAAGGGAGTGGCATGATATACTTAAACTGATGGAAGGGAAGAACCTACAACCAAGATTACTCTACCCGGCAAGGATCTCATTCAGCTTTGATGGAGAAATCAAAAGCTTTACAGACAAGCAAAAGCTAAGAGAATTCAGCACCACCAAACCAGCTCTACAACAAATGCTAAAGGAACTTCTGTAAGTGGGAAACACAAGGGAAGAAAAGAAACTCCAAAAGAAACCCCAAACCAATTAAGAAAATGGTCATAAGAACATACATATCGATAATTACCTTAAACGTGAATGGATTAAATGCTCCAACCAAAAGACACAGGCTTGCTGAATGGATACAAAAACAAGACCCATATATATGGTGTCTATAAGAGACCCACTTCAGACCTAGGGACACATACAGACTGAAAGTGAGGGGATGGAAAAAGATATTCCATGCAAATGGGAATCAAAAGAAAGCGGTAGTAACAATACTCATATCAGATAAAACAGACTTTAAAATAAAGAATGTTACAAGAGACAAGGAAGGACACTACATAATGATCAAGGGATCAATCCAAGAAGAAGATATAACAATTATAAATATATATGCACCCAACACAGGAGCACCTCAGTACATAAGGCAATTGCTAACAGCTATAAAAGAGGAAATCAACAGTCACACATTAATAGTGGGGGACTTTAACACCTCACTTACACCAAAGGACAGATCATCCAAAATGAAAATAAAAAAGGAAACAGAAACTTTAAATGACACAACAAACCAGATAGATTTAATTGATATTTATAAGACATTCCATGCAAAAACAGCAGATTACACTGTCTTCTCAAGTGCGCACGGAACATTCTCCAGGACAGATCACATCTTGGGTCACAAATCAAGCCTCAGTAAACTTAAGAAAATTGAAATCATATCAAGCATCTTTTCTGACCAGAACGCTATGAGATTAGAAATGACTTACAGGGAAAAAAACGTAAAAATCACAAACACATGGAGGCTAAACAATACATTACTAAATAACCAAGTGATCACTGAAGAAATCAAAGAGGAAATTAAAAAATACCTAGAGACAAATGACAATGAAAACACGATGATCCAAAACCTATGTGATGCAGCAAAAGCAGTTTTGCTGCAGGAAAGTTTATAGCTATACAAGTTTATAGCTATACAAGTTTATAGCTATACAAGCCTACCTCAAGAAACAAGAAAAATCTCAAGTAAACAATCTAACCTTACACCTAAGGAACTAGAGAAAGAAGAACAAACAAAACCCAAAGTTACCAAAAGGAAAGATCAGAGCAGAAATAAATGAAATAGAAACAAAGAAAACAATAGCAAAATCAATACAACAAAAAATTGGTCTTGGAGAAGATAAACAAAGTCGATAAACCATTAGCCAGACTCATGAAGAAAAAGAGGGAGAGGACTCAAATCAATAAAATTAGGAATGAAAAAGGAGAAGTTACAACAGACACTGCAGAAATACAAAACATCCTAAGAGACTACTACAAGCAACTCTATGCCAATAAAATGGACAACTTGGAGAAATGGACAAATTCTTAGAAAGGTATAACCTTCCAAGACTGAACCAGGAAGAAACAGAAAATATGAACAAACCAATCACACATAATGAAATTGAAACTGTGATTAAAAATCTTCCAAGAAACAAAAGTCTGGGACGAGATGGCTTCACAGGTGAATTCTATCAAACATTTAGAGACGAGCTAACACCCATCCTTCTCAAACTCCTCCAAAAAACTGCAGAGGAAGGAACACTCCCAAACTCATTCTGTGAGGCCACCATCACCCTGATACCAAAACCAGACAAAGATACTACAAAAAAAGAAAATTACAGACCAATATCACTGACACTGATGAATATAGATGCAAAAATCCTTAACAAAACACTAGCAAACAGAATCCAGCAACACATTAAAAGGATTATCCACCATGATTAAGTTGGATTTATCCCAGGGATGCAAGGATTCTTCAATATACGCAAATCAATCAATGTGATACACCATACTAACAAACTGAAGGAGAAAAATCACATGATCATCTCAATAGATGCAGAAAGAGCTTTTGACAAAATTCAACACCCATTTATGATAAAAACTCTCCAGAACGTGGGCATGGAGGGAACCTGCCTCAACATAATAAAGGCCATATACGACAAACCCACAGCAAACAACATTCTCAATGGTGAAAAACTGAAAGCATTTCCTCTGAGATCAGGAACGAGACAAGTATGTCTACTCTCACCACTATCATTCAACATAGTCTTGGAAGTCCTAGCCATGGCAATCAGAAAAGAAAAAGAACTAAAAGGAATACAAATTGGAAAAGAAGAAGTAAAACTGTCACTGTTTGCAGATGACATGATACTATACATAGAGAAACCTAAAAATGCCACCAGAAAACTTCCAGAGCTAATCAATGAATTTGGTAAAGTTGCAGGATACAAAATTAATGCACAGAAATCTCGTGCATTTCTATACACTAATGATGAAAAATCTGAAAGAGAAATTAAGGAAACACTCCCATTTACCACTGCAACAAAAAGAATAAACCTACCAAGGGAGACAAAAGACCTGCATGCAGAAAACTGTAAGACAATGAAGAAAGAAATTAAAGATGATACCAAAAGATGGAGAGATATACCATGTTCTTGGATTGGAAGAATCAATATTGTGAAAATGACTATACTACCCAAAGCAATCTACATATTCAATGCAATCCCTATCAAACTACCAATGGCAATTTTTACAGAACTAGAACAAATTATGCTAAAATTTGTATGGAGACACAAAAGACCCTGAATAGCCAAAGCAGCCTTGATGGAAAAAAACGGAGCTGGAGGAATCAGACTCCCTGACTTCAGACTATACTACAAAGCTACCGTAATCAAGACAGTATGGTACTGGTACAAAACAGAAACATAGCTCAATGGAGCAAGATAGAAAGCCCAGAGATAAACCCTCGCACCTATGGTCAACTAATCTATGAAAAAGGAGGCAAGGATATACAAGGAGAAAAGACAGTCTCTTCAATAAGTGGTGCTGGGGAAACTGGACAGATTCATGTAAAATAATGAAATTAGAACACTTCCTAACACCATACAGAAAAATAAACTCAAAATGGATTAGCCAGCTATGCGTAAGACCGGACACTATAAAACTCTTAGAGGAAAACATAGGAAGAATACTCTTTGACATAAATCACAGCAAGATATTTTTTGACCCACCTCCTAGAGAAATGGAAATAAAAACAAAAATAAACAAATGGCACCTAATGAAACTTCAAAGCTTTTTCACAGCAAAGGAAACCAAACAGGACGAAAAGACAACCCTCAGAATGGGAGAAAATATTTGCAAACGATTCAACGGACAAAGGATTAATCTCCAAAATATATAAACAGCTCATGCAGCTCAATATTAAAAACACAACCCAATCCAAAAATGGTCAGAAGACCTAAATAGACATTTATCCAAAGAAGAAATATAGATGGCCAAGAAGCACATGAAAAGCTGCTGAACATCACTGATTTTCAGAGAAATGCAAATGAAAACTACAATGAGGTATCACCTCACACCAGTTAGAATGGGCATCATCAGAAAATCTACAAACTATAAATGCTGTAGCGTGTTTGGAGAAAAGGGAACCCTCTTGCACTGTTGGTGGGAATGTAAACTGATACAGCCACTATGGAGAACAGTATGGAGGTTCCTTAAAAAACTAAAAATAGAATTATCATATGATCCAGCAATCCCACTACTGGGCATATACCCAGAAAAAACCATAATTCAAAATGACACATGCACCCCAATGTTCATTGAAGCACTATTTACAATAGCCAGGTCATGGAAGCAACCTAAATGCCCATAGACAGACGAATGGATAAAGAAGTAGTGGTACACATATACAGTGGACTATTACTCAGCCATAAAAAGGAACGAATTTGAGTCATTTGTTGAGACGTGGATGTATCTAGAGACTGTCATACAGAGTGAAGTCAGAAAGAGAAAAACAAATATCGTATATCAACGCATGTGTGTGGAACCTAGAAAAATGGTACAGATGAACCAGTTTGCAGGGCAGAAGTTGAGACACAGATGTAGAGAACAAACGTATGGACACCAAGGGGGGAAAACCGTTGTGGGGTGGGGATGGTGGTGTGCTGAACTGGGCGATTGGGATTGACATGTATACACTGATGTGTATAAAATTGATGACTAATAAGAACCTGCAGTATAAAAACCAAAAGAAACAAAAAAAATGAACAAATAAAAATTCATGACTGTACAGTCACTAAAGGTCTTATCAAGGGCAAGTCTGTTTCTCTTCCTTACCTGTTTCCTACTGTTTGCTTTTTCTAAATGAAATGAACTCTGGGATTTTCAATCTGCCTTCCTAGAGTTCATGGGTAACCACAAAGGTGAATATGGTCTGCTCGATGCTTCATAAAGCCTATCAGAAGCTACGTATTTATTCCCAATTAAATATCCCACTGCTGACTATATATCCTATGGCTTTGCTTTAGGCTGGAATTATATCATCTGAACATAGTAACTTCAATCCATGCTGCTCAGAAGTCCTCATTAACAGTTACCTACAATAGATTAATTAAAAATGGGCAATAAATTAATCATTATTTAGGAAATATAGTTTGTAGGCAATAATATTTCAAAACATGGGGTCCATGCAGTGGAAGAAGATATAAAAAGACTTGAAAGCACTGGATTATTATTCAAGTCAGCAAGAAGTCTGCCGTAATGTAAGAAACACTTTACAAAATAAGATAATTTGGTGCCCTTTTATTTGAAAACTTTATATTCTAAGATTCCACATATTTTAAGGTTCTCTTTCTCAGATCCAGTACCCATGTCTTTGCTCTCTGGTTATATTCCTCCAATAACTGCTAATTAGTTTGGTTTTTGAAGTCACCAAAAGGAACCCTTGTAGAGGTAGGCTAATGAGTGCACCTATTGGTCTATAACAAACTATTAAAATTAAAAAATAGTCTTGTTACTTGTGCCTGTATATACATTTACGAACAAATTGCAGAAATCCCTGTGTTCTTATTGTGCATGGATTTTTGTAGACCAATAAGCATGAGATGCAATTTGCACTAATTCACTGGGGGCAAAGGGAGCATGAAATTATCTTGGCTTTTGATAATTTAACATTTTATAGTAAATTGCTCATATTGAGTATTTTCCCCAGTGGTAATAATACTTCCTTGTCATAGGAAGACAATCGAATACTAACATCATGAAATTTCTCTTCAAATCCCCATTTTATACTACATTTCAAAGATGGTGAAAATAAATGAGGACAGCTTGTACCCACATCACTCATTAAATCTCTCTCTCTCTTCCCGGTGTGGAATCATCTCTGTAGTCATCTTGTCAAATGCCACTCACACATTCACATGGTTTTGACCTCCACTGACTAAGCTAGAGTCACCACCTATGCAGAGAAATTGAGACTTGGGAGGATTTACACTGTACATGAGTTTCCTAATACTCAAACCCTGAGCGAGTCCACAGGGTAGAAATGCTCAGAAGAAAGGGCGATAACTTTAAGACATACAGATTTATTGCCAGCACACATTATCTAAACTTTTTAATATCCTTTTTGTATTTTCTTATCCTTTAGTGCCTTTTATCTAGGCTCCTCTTAGTATCAAAAAACATCCACCAGTTGACTCCCATTGAGTCGCTAGGTATTGTGGAAGGAACACTTAGCCACTTACCAGACTTGGGCTTCAGTTCAGCTCCATTGTACCCTGGTTACCTGGCCTGGAGAAAGACACAACCCTGCTTTGTTTATTTAACCAACAAATAATGGCTTTGTCTATTGAGGGTCAACCTTATACTAAGGTTCTAGGTAGGAGTAACATATATTCCCTGCATGCTTCATAGATTTTTGTGAAGTCATTTTATTTGAAAAATTAAGTGAAAAGAACTTACAAACTATGCATTTTATAAAAATATATTAGTGTCTATTTTTAAGCAAATGCACAGGTAAGCTATCTACTGAAGTAAGTATTACATGACATTACCTATGCTTTTTAAACCAAGTAATTATTTAAAATAAAAATGGTAGAAAATTCTATCCCCGTTTTTAACGGATATTTTACTTAGGTTACTGGCTTCATATATACAAAACTGCAGAATACCTGCTGTGCCCAGAGCCCTATTCTAACAGAAATAACCACACACAGTTGACATCACAGATGACAGGGCAGTGGAATAGCATCTGGTTCAACAGAAGCCAAACTGTAGGCTAACATAGGGCTAACAAGAGGGATAGCTCCCTCTCCCCAGAGCTTGAACTGGAGATTCAGAGGATCGAGTTAGGTGATAGTGGGGAACTGAAGTAAAAAGGTGCACAATAAAGAGTACAAACAACACAAGTAACTGACTCATGTTCCTGAAAAAGATTCTGATGCTGAGGAAGTAAGGAGGTAACAATGGAAGCTTGTGCTACAGTAAATTGGGGACAAATGTTGAACGAGCAAACTAGTTCAGTCTCTTTGAAGCCCAAATGTATAGTTTCTCTTTTCCCTGTGAAGTCCAGCGTAGTCCCTGTCGCCTGGATTCCTGTGCAGGATGGCCATAGGGCCATGTTTATCACCTTTTTTATTTCCACGTGATTTCTTATGGATAACCCCCTCTTAATTTTTAATCAAAAGACTTAATGTTATTGAAGCCCAAAAGAATCTAATGCAGATGAACCCACAGAATGAACTTTGAACACTTTTTATTTTACATAATTTAAAGCTGCCTTGTTTCAGGAAAAGAAGCAGTAAGTATAATTACTTTTGGGGGGGGAGGTATATACGGCTATTTTGATTCTCTGACTTTATTACCTGTTATATTATTTGAGTTATTTGGTAGTCTATTGTATAATATAAATAAAATCTATTTTTGATGTTAGCAGAGTACAAAAGCGACTAGGATAAAAATTAGGTCTGTATATGACATAGTAAAATTTAAATAGAGCAAAAAAAATCATATTATATGTGATGACTCATGACTTTGATATAGATTTAGGAAGCAGCCCAGGAAATTCTGGGTTGGCAAACAAACAAGTCCCTGATCTTTACTCTGCTTTATTTCACCTAAAGATAGGCACCTTTCTCTAAGTTCCATGTCTCTTAGAAAGTTTAGTCACATCTTATCCTTTCTGGGGTACTTCTCTATCTAAAGAGGTGAAAAGAACTGAACTATTCTTCTCTTAAACTCTTAAAGCCTTTCTCTGTAGGATTGTTTTTATAATCCTAAAATGGGAATCCCTTCGTCAGGTGGGTGGGACACAACTGCCCCTGAACACACCCCTGAACACTCACCCCCATCTCTTATTGTCTGTCCTACAGATAACCTTTAAGAGTCCTCACCTTACTCCAAGAGGAGATTTGGGTTAGCATCATGCAGGGATTAAGATTACATCAGGAAGGGCCTCTGAACTACAAATATGTCACCCTCATCCTTGCCTTCTCTCTGGTCTCTAATACCTGATACTCTACCCTTGGAACTCTCTTATTCCTTTAAATCATTGTACGCTCTTC
>NW_006798376.1:1915857-1925857 GCF_000442215.2 Lipotes vexillifer
CGCTCTTCCCTATTGAATATCAAGTGCCAGGAGGAGAAATATACCACACGAAATCACTTGCGGTTATAACGCAGAATGAAATGAGCTGTAGATACCCCTTCCACTGTAAGGGTTGAGAAGAGCTATTTAGGTTCGCAGGCATGACACTGCCTAGGTAAGGCAAGCCAAGGCTGGAGAACCCTGGGGTGTTGGACATAAGCAAGAGTGCCACATGGGGGTCAGAAGAAAAGAATATGAAAAAAGCAAGCTTTCCCTCTGTCAGCCCCGCCTTCATCACACACAGCCTTTGCTCAGCCACAGGAGGATAAACATAACTTTCTGTTGACTTTTATAATATTAAATCTCAAAAGAATAACCTGACTTCCTCTTTCTAATACAACCCAATGAAGATAGACATTTAAGAAAATTGTTCACTGAAACATGTAGCTGCCCTTTTTTTTTTTTTTTGGAAACCAAATGATAGATACACTGTCTATAAAACCCTTTGAAACACAGCTCTCCCTTGGTCACATTTTTCTAAATCCCTTTACCCCCTTAATTGATTCCAAGGCAATTTAAACACTAGAAGATATATTTGAGGCAACACACTGCGATTATAAAATATGAATATTTTATGGAAATCAGTCTAATTTTCTACCAAGTTCATGGAACAGAGACTCTTTGGATAAATGGATATTTTGAATAGCTAGTGGAAAAAGGTTCTGAGGTGATTTTTTTTTTTTTTTCCCATCAGCAAGCTGCACGTAGGTCCATGTGAGATGAAGAGTCAGTTACTGAGAACTTGAACCTTAATATGTATAAAGTGACCTTTACCACCACCCACCCCATCAGATTGTCATATTTACTGCTTCCTAGGCATATGTTTCTAAGGTGACTTCAGACCCACCTCATGGTTTTCTGTTGACTTTAATGGTATTGATTTTTTTTCAAAAAAAAATTCTTCAGCTATTTTTTCAAGCATCTCAGTGCATAAACTCAGGTGTTATCTGAAGTCAGGTAGCTTTAATGAAATAATGAGACATGTATTGGTTTGGCTCAGAAGTGATTTGTTTTAGTAATTTCTTTTCCTAATAGAGTATTATGCCTGGCTCATGACCTGCAAGGGACTTTGCAATTCAAATCCAAATAGCTTTGAGTCTTTGCATATTCATGTACGTTTAACATGCATTATCATAGTAGCATGTACTTTGGAATGAAATAAAAATTTGGAAATTTGTAGGCATACAAACTGTGAATAAAAATACAATCTTAACATAGGCTGAACTGAGAAGAGGGAGATTAAACTATTCTAAATGAATTTGGGAAAGCAAAATCCTGTTCATCAGCTAAGTATAATAACTTCTTAAAAATAACCTCTTAAAAACACATGGCTAAGAGTTATAAACACGTAAGAGTAGTTCAAGCTATCACTGGAAAATATCAGAAAGGGATAGGTTTCTTTTCCTTAGAATATCTTGGTATACAAAAATGTCTTTAACCTAAAATAATAAAATGAAATCTAATCGTACAAAGTTGGGCAGAATGAACTGGCAACTATTTCAAAAAGCCAATAGATAATTGCCCTAAGTCTGATTCTCCTATAAAATTATTATAAACCTGGGCACTTCTAAGAGGCTTTTATTCCATTTGAAAGTAAGTAAAACATTTCCACATACTGAAGGAAGTATAAATTGGTACTTACTTTGGAAGATAAAAGCTTTAAAAATGTGATAAATTCTTGTCTCGGCAAGACTTTTAGGAATTTATCCTTAGGAAATAACCACAGATAACTAGAGATTATGCAGTAAGAATAATATTCACAATTTTTTTAGATTAGTAAAAAAAAAAAAAAAAAGGAAAAATTCCAAATGCCAGCAATAAGACATTATTTGAACCATGGTGCATTCATCACATGGAATTCTATATAGCCTTTAGAATGATGATTCAGAAGAATATTTAATTACATGGAAAGATGTTAATTATATATTTTAAATGAAAAAAATCATTTTATAAAGCAACGTATGTCATATAAGCCCATTACATGGAAATGAGCACACACAAAATTATATATAATTTATATATAATATATATTATATATAATACATAGATAATATATATAATATATATTATATACATGTTATGTGTATGCTCATATATATATACATATATATATACATATATATATACATATATATACATGTATATATATATGTATATATATATATATATATATATATATATATAAAAGGTTGAAAGGATGTACCTCAAAATATTCACAGCAGTCATCCATAGGTGGTGGTATCTTATGAGAATTTTTAATTTATTTTTGCTTCTATTTTTAAAAATTTGCTACAATAAATGTATAACTTTTTTAATTACATTCACATTATTTTAAAAATATTAAAAAGTCAGAAAAAAAGCTAGAAACTTGGAAGATTTGTTGCAAACTGCATGATTTCTGAAATAAATATTTCCAAGTAAACTATGCTTTATTTCTCCTTTTCTCAGAAACCTAAGCATTTTTGCACTTTCCGATGAACCCCTCCAGAGGGCAATTTGAAAATACACAGCTCTCCTGCTGTGGATTATATGATGTTCCAAAACCATGAGTCAGCCTCGTATTTGGTCACTCATAGCAAGCACGTCATAAGCTCAAATAACTTACGAGCCTTTTGGTAAGTGAAGAACAATGCCAAATAAATTGTATTTCTTACATATTTTAAGCATTAAGGTTTATAAAGGTTTTGTACAGAAAACAGCTTAAAATTAGCCTGTGGCAAAATTTAGGACTACTTACAGGAACTCCCTTCCCCGATTTAATGAATACTTACATGTGCCAATGAAATAAATACATGCTATTTAGGGCTTTTAAAACATGACCTGTTAATAAGTTGGGCATTTCTCAAGGCAATCATTTTTAATTGTTCAATTATTCTTTAGGACAAACTGAGCATTGCTCTACATATCCTTTGTGGTCAGTCTGTGAAAATCATTTTACAAAAGAGGAGCAAGAACCAACTTTTGTACTCTATTAAATATTTCAACCTCAGGTCATATTTCTGACCATCCATTTTAACTCAATCATAGCAGCACTAGTCAGGTATCTGGAAGAGCCCCCATTTGTCTGAAATGACGAACTTGAGTGGAGGCCAATAAAAACTTCCTTAGAATCATGGAACCAAGATTCTTCCCTACTCAGTTATCTTGAGTGGCAGTGCTGTATGTAAGCATCTCATTATACACAATCCAAGGAGGGCTGCCAACTGAGAATTTGGGCACTGGCTCCATTGGCCATGATCCATGATCTTAGAGAATAACTAGCTCATGACTAGGTAAGGGGCTTGTTTCCACTTTCCCTTTCCTACCAGATTCTGCCTTGGTGTAGCTAACCCCTGACCTCAAAACCCTGCTTTTCAACTAAGTTTAACCATTTGTTTTGGCCAAGTTCTGCCAATCAATGCCCCAAAGTTTCCATCTATTCTACTCTATCCTTACCACCACCCTTGCCTCCTTCCTGCAAGTGATCATTACAGGTTTCTTTGCTTTACGATGTTGAAAATAAATGGCGTCTCTATCGGTGGAATGGCAAACCAACCAAGTCCTCTCTCTCAGGTATGACTGTGACATCAGCAGTTGCAGAAAACACTGTTTGGGGAAGCATTTTGAGGCTGAAGGCTTAGTGGTAAGAGAGGCCATGACCAATTAGCAGTGCATGCCACGGGAAGGGAAGAGATGTAGTAGCCTACTGTCTTTGTCCCATCCCAAACTAGTTAGTCTCTCCTTTTGCACCAGAATTTGATATAATTTGGAGACATATTTTTAATTAATTTTACTGGAATATAGTTGCTTTACAATGTTGTGTTAGATTCTACTGCACAGCAAAGTGAATCAGCCATACATATACATATATCCCCTCCCTTTTGGATTTCCCTCCCCTTTAGGACACCACAGTGCATTAAGCAGAGCTGCCTGTGCTATACAGTATGTTCCCATCAGTTGTCTACTTTATACATAGTATCAATAGTTTATATGTGTCAATCCCAATCTCCCAATTCCTCCCTCCCCATCCCTTTCCCCCTTGGTATCCATACATTTGTTCTCCACGTCTGCCTCTATTTCTGCTTGGCAAATAAGGTCCTCTATACCATTTTTCTAGATTCCACATATATGCGTTAATATACAATATTTGTTTTTCTCTTTCTGACTTACTTCACTCTGCATGACAGTCTCTAGGTCCATCCACATCTCTACAAATGACCCAATTTCATTCTGTTTTATGGCTGAGTAATATTCCATTGTATATATGTACCACATCTTCCTTATCCATTCTTCTGTTGATGAACACTTAGGTTGCTTCCATGTCCTGGCTATTGTAAATAGTGCTTCTATAAACATTGGGGTGCATGTGTCTTTTTTCTTATTTTTTTATTTTTTTTAACATCTTTATTGGAGTATAATTGCTTTACAATGGTGTGTTAGTTTCTGCTTTATAACAAAGTGAATCAGTTATACATATACATATGTTCCCATGTCTCTTCTCTCTTGCATCTCTCTCCCTCCCCCCCTCCCCATCCCACCCCTCTAGGTGGTCACAAAGCACCGAGCTGATCTCCCTGCGCTATGCGGCTGCTTCCCACTAGCTATCTATTTGACATTTGGTAGTGTATATATGTCCATGCCCCTCTCTCGCTTTGTCACAGCTTATGCTTCCCCCTCCCCATATCCTCAAGTCCATTCTCTAGTAGGTCTGTGTCTTTATTCTCGTCTCGCCCCTAGCTTCTTCATGACATTTTTTTTTTCATAGATTCCATATATATGTGTTAGCATACAGTATTTGTTTTTCTCTTTCTGACTTACTTCACTCTGTATGACAGACTCTAGGTCCATCCACCTCACTACAAATAACTCAATTCCGTTTCTTTTTATGGCTGAGTAATACTCCATTGTGTATATGTGCCACATCTTTATCCATTCATCTGTTGATGGACATTTAGGTGGCTTCCATGTCCTGGCTATTGTAAATAGAGCTGCAATGAACATTTTGGTACATGACTCTTTTTGAATTATGGTTTTCTCTGGGTATATGCCCAGTAGTGGGATTGCTGGGTCATATGGTAGTTCTATTTTTAGTTGGTTTAAGGATCCTCCATACTGCTCTCCATAGTGGCTGTATCAATTTACATTCCCACCAACAGTGTAAGAGGGTTCCCTTTTCTCCACACCCTCTCCAGCATTTATTGTTTGTAGATTTTTTGATGATGGCCATTCTGACTGGTGTGAGGTGATACCTCATTGTAGTTTAGAGATTACCATTTCTCTATAATTAGTGACGTTGAGCATCTTTCCATGTGTTTGTGGCCATCTGTATACCTTCTTTGGAGCAATGTCTATTTAGGTCTTCTGCCCATTTCTGGACTGAGTTGCTTATTTTTTTTGATATTCAGCTGCATGAGTTGCTTGTATATTTTGGAGATTAACCCTTTGTCAGTTGCTTCATTTGCAAATATTTTCTCCCATTCTGAGGGTTGTCTTTTCATCTTGTTTATTGTTTCTTCTGCTGTGCAAAAGCTTTTAAGCTTAATTAGGTCACATTTGTTTATTTTTGTTTTTATTTTCATTAATCTAGGAGGTGGGTCAAAAAAGATCTAGCTGCAATTTATGTCAAAGAGTGTTCTGCCTATGTTTTCCTCTAAGAGTTTATAGTGTCTGGCTTGGCCTTACTTTAGGTCTTTAATCCACTTTGAGTTTATTTTTGTGTAAGGTGTTAGGGAGTGTTCTAATTTCATTCTTCTACATGGAGCTGTGGAGACATATTTTTAATTCAATTACACTGTTGTTTCTCCCTGATTGGTTTTAGGTATTCTAACAATAGCCCTTCCTACTCTTTATTTCAAATATATCTTGGCTACATTATGGCTTAAACATGGGAAAATATAACTATTATTTATAACATTATTTCTGAGGGAAAATGCATTTGAAATTCCAAGTAATTGATTTTCACAAATGAATTCTTGGAACCTAATCCATTCACAGACAGAGGCCTGCACCCACTCCTTTTGTAACTAGCCATAGTTCCAGATAAATATAATTACTCAATCATCCTTGTTGAATGATATTGAGTCAAAGAGAAGTTGGATCCTCCTTTAAAGCAAGGTGACATCCCTGCTGTTCTAGGGAAATTTCTGTTTTCCATTTTGTTATTCCAGTTTCTAAGCAGCCTTAAATCAAATCCTGACTTCTACAAAAAGGTACCCAACAGTTCATTCTAAGTTTTCATCCTGTTTTGGAAGATCAAAGCAAAGGAGATACATCAGAAGTTAACGTAATGTCTGTGGAGAAAGGTAAGTGGCTCTGAGGAGTAATTCATCCAGTGAAAGTGGGGTGTTTATTTGCTATGGATAGAAACCAGAACTGGCAGGAGATATGACTGTGGGCAGCCAGGGAAAAAGCCTGGGTGTAAGGGTGTTACAAGCCCATCTTAGTAAGGACGGACATTTTTTTTTCTCTTGTTCCTTTTCTTGTTACTGAATTTCCTACGTCTATTTCTTTTCCTCTAGTCTCTTCCCACTTCTTACTTTCTTCCTCCTTGCTCGGTTCTCCTTTTTTTCTCCTCTTTCCTCTTTTCCTCCTTTTTCTTTGGCTCTTTGCCTTTCACCTCTTATTTCTTCCATGTCTTGTCTTTTACAGCCTCCACCCCTGTCCCTCACAGACACTTCCCTCCTGCCTTGTACTCAATCTGATATATGTTTAATGTTCATTAAATGCTGCCAGTTATGGATAAAGACAAGCAAAGCAGAACATTATAAACGCTGATGTAAAACATTGCTGTGAGTAAGCTGTATGATCGGAGGCCAAAGAGATCAAAAAGAAAATTTTGACATAAACACACTACTATATTTAAAATAGATAAACAGAACAGTACGGAGGTTCCTAAAAAAACTAAAAATAGAACTACCATATGATCCAGCAATCCCACTACTGGGCATATACCCTGAGAAAACCATAATTCAAAAAGAGTCATGTACCACCATGTTCATTGCAGCTATATTTACAATAGTCAGGACATGGAAGCAACCTAAGTGTCCATCGACAGATGAATGGATAAAGAAGATGTGGCACATATATATAATGGAATATTACTCAGCCATAAAAAGAAACGAAATTGAGTTATTTGTAGTGAGGGGGATGGAGCTAGAGTCTGTCATTACAGAGTGAAGTAAGTCAGAAAGAGAAAAACAAATACCGTATGCTAACACACATATATATGGAATGTAAAAAAAAAAAATGGTTCTGAAGAACTTAGGGGCAGGACAGGAATAAAGATGCAGACATAGAGAATGGATTTGAGGACATGGGGAGGGGGAAGTGTAAGCTGGGACGAAGTGAGAGAGTGGCATGGACATATATGTACTACCAAACGTAAAATAGATAGCTAGTGGGAAGCAGCTGCATAGCACAGGGAGATCAGCTCGGTGCTTTGTGACCACCTAGAGGGGTGGGGTAAGGTGGGTGGGAGGGAGACGCAAGAGGGAGGAGATATGGGGACATATGTGTACGTATAGCTGATTCACTTTGTTATACGGCAGCAACTAACACAACAACGTAAAGCAATTATCCTCCAATAAAGATGTTAAAATAAAATAAAATAGATAACCAACAAGAACCTACTGTATAGCACAGAGAACTCTACTCAATATTCTGTAATAACCTAAATGGGAAAAGAATTTTAAAAAGAATATATGTATATGTGTAACTGAATCACTTATCTGTACACCTGAAACTAACACAGCATTGTTAATCAACTATAGTCCTATATAAAATAACTTTTTTTTTTTTTTTTTTTGCGGTACGCAGGCTTCTCACTGTTGTGGCCTCTCCCGTTGCGGAGCACAGGCTCCGGACGCACAGGCTCAGCGGCCATGGCTCACGGACCCAGCTGCTCCACAGCATGTGGGATCTTCCCGGACTGGGGCACGGACCCGTGTCCCCTGCATCGGCAGGCAGACTCTCAACCACTGCGCCACCAGGGAAGCCCCAAAATAACTTTTTTTTAAAAAAAATAAACAAGTAAACAGAACAACAAAAAAATCTCTACCCAAATCACCAAAATTTTATCTTTGCTTTACCCTGATTCTCAAAATTTGAGCTTGGGGAACATTTGTATTTACATACACCTTTTCTGCTCCTTCCCTTTATTGCCTCAGAACCCTCTATTATTTGCATACTTTCCAACTGGACTTTTCCAACATATGCCTAGCCTCAAAACCACTCTGAAGTCCAGTTTTAACCTGTCTTTTTGGTTTTCCATTCAGTGATATACAAGGCCATACCTATTAGCATCTCTCATGGAAGCACCTTAGTTCAAAGGACTATTTTTTAAGGTCTATTTAGAATGACAAACAGCAACCCTTGGATTCATGTCAAACTAGGGACTCTGCAATTAGTGTATGAAACATTTTAATTTTAATCACTTACCTGAAAAATTGTATGATGATTGCTTTTATTAAGAAATTTTTCCAAAATCATAACAGCCAAGGTGCCTATTTCTACTACCATAATTTTGTAAAATATAGCTTACATATCAGAAAAGAGAAAAATTTAATGCCTGGAATATCTTAAAAACCATGAAATTGTTGCTTCACTAAGTTTTCCAGGAATGACACTTCTTTCAATGTGATTTTTTTCTTTTCCAGAAGGAATTTATTAGACAGTGGAGTTGGTCAGATTTTATGTGGCGTATACTGGTAGAGGTTTAATTTTTTTTTTTCTTTTTTTGCAGTACGCGGGTCTCTCACTGTTGTGGCCTCTCCCACTGCAGAGCACAGGCTCCGGACACACAGGCTCAGCGGCCATGGCTCACGGGCCCAGCCGCTCCGCAGCATGTGGGATCTTCCCGGACAGGGGCACGAACCCGTGTCCCCTGCATCAGCAGGCGGACTCTCAACCACTGCGCCACCAGGGAAGCCCGAGGTTTAATCTTTTATAAGGGCTCAAGAGATAAGCAAATTAAGTCAAATTTCTGTAACAAGAGGTAGATGATTTACATTTTAATAGAAGATATAAATGCTACTTTTAAGATACATATATGTATTATATACTTATCAAGGCAACTGCTACTGTAGAAATAAGAAAAAGGGCACAGATTTCCATTAGCTGACAGTGCTATCAATTGTATTTCTTGGATATTCTTCAGAAAAGCAGAGAACACTTGAAAAAATTATCCTGCTTCTATGTGTTGGACAGGTTTGCAAACTTTAAGGGCTAACTTTGTACAGAGAACGTCTTCATTAATTGTCTAGACCAGAGCTACTCAAAGTGAGGTTCACAGCAATTAACATCGGCAGCAGCCAGGAATTCGTTACACATGTTAAGTTCTTGGACCCATCCAGACCTGCTGAATCAGAAACACTGGAGGTGTGGGCAGAAATACTTGTTTTAATTCTGAAATTCTGAAGACGACTAAATTTTGAGAACTACTGTGTATTCCCTGACCTTCCCTCCTGCTTTCGTTGAGAAGGTCCCTATGAATTTCACATGATCTTCCAGGGTGACCAGTTTTAATTTGTAATCCTAAATCAGATTGATTCTTTTGTCATTCTGCAAAGATTATGGGGATAATGCCTCTAAATAAAATGTCTCTTTATAAAAATAATCTAACACCAATATATAAAACACATGATACTTAAAGGATGGTTCTACAGTAAATTTATTCCTTTAATTTTGAGTAACAGCAACGGAAGTGATTTAATGATTAAAAAAATAACAGTTAAAAATAAATCTCTCTGATAAAGAGAGCTACTGAGAATTTCTCCAGGGATTCTGGTTAAAAATGTTGAAGAAACTATTTTAATACAGATATCTTAGAATCATACAAAAACTTTGATAGCTTGAATAAATAGCAAAATATTTTGGTAAGTAATATTTTAGAAACATTTAAACATACAGCTTTATTCTTAGATTCCTAGGCCTGGGAAAATTTCTTTTTATATAATGTGGCAAAAATAACAGAACAAAAATATAT
>NW_006798376.1:1927160-1940296 GCF_000442215.2 Lipotes vexillifer
AAAAAAAAAAAAAAAAAAAAAAAAAAGGGCAACCTGAAGCAGTTATGACTTTTTGAATTAACGGTGGGGAGAGAAAGGGTGACACCATTGGTTTGTTTGAAAACTAACACCGGGTGAAATTTAAGAATGCAATTAAGCAGAGTAAGACTGGCAGCTCAGAGACTAGTTAGGGGGCTGTTACTATGTTGCAGGCACGAAATGACAAGTTACTGAGAACAAGGTGAAAGAGAAGGATCCGAAGGGAAAGGCCTAGAGAAGGACCGCTCGGCAGAATGGCTCACATTCCCTGTCCCCCATCTGTATCATCTCTAACGCCTCTCAGTGGGAGCATGCTCAGTGATGTCTGAAGAGCATGGAAGCAGTATGTCCAGCACTCTTTTGCTTTTAGAAACCCAGGAAAAAGGGCTGGAACGTTTTTATACAAGCATTTTGGATGGACGGGGATGGGATGGGCTTAGTGGTGAAGACAGCAAACATGTGTCAAGCTGTTTTCCCTCCAGACATTACATATGTTTGAACCTCAGGTCTATCATTTAGATGCTGGGTGACTGCAGGCACTCAGCCTCTCTGGATCTTTGTTTCTTCATATAAAATTGGTGATGAAAATTTGCAGCAACATGGATGGACCCAGAGATTATCCTACTAAGTGAAGTAAGTCAGACAAAGACATATCATATGATATCTCTTACATGCAGAATCTAAAAAAAAATGATACAAATGAACTTATTTATAAAACACAAACACAACGAACTCATGGTTACTGGGGGGAAGGGTGGGGGGGATGGATTGGGAGTTTGGGATTGACATGTACACACTGCTATATCTAAAAGAGATAACCAACAAGGACCTACTGTACAGCACGGGGAACCCTGCTCAATACTCTGTAAAAACCTAAATAGGAAAAGAATTTGAAAAAGAACAGATACATGTATATGTATAACTTAATCACTTTGCTGTACATCTGAAACTAACACAGTATTGTTAATCAACTCTGCTCCAATATAAAATAAAATTTTAAATAAATGAAGGGAAGTAAATAAATAAATAAAACGGATGACGATAACAACAACAGCATCTATCTTAGAGTTGTACTGTAAAGACTACTGAGCTCATTCATAAAGTACTTGGAATAGTGCCCGGTCTATAGTTAGCACTTAATATTAGCTATTTTTATTACCTTCACAGAAATTAAGAAAACCAGTACTCAGAAGCTGAGTTAGATATCCAAAGTCAGAAACTGAATAGGCTACTAAGGTGAGATTTGAGTCTACATTATCTCCAAAGCTCAGGTTATTTCTTCTGCAGCCATGGGCGTGAAGACGTGATGCACTTACACACTAGCAACTTTAAGAGGTGGCTTTGACAGAGTGGCTAAAAATGTGGTGGTATCTTTGGGTAAGACCATAAGGTCTCTGGGAAACTTATATAACCTGCCTGAAACTCACTATCCTCATCTATAAGATGAGACAATAACTGTACCTAAATCACTGCGAGGTAAAGAAGATAATACATGGAAAAGATTAGAGCACTCTGCATCTAGTTAGTATTGAGTAAATGTAAATCACTACTGACCCCCTGTTCTACTACCACGTGATGGGGATGGCACGGAGACCAGCAGCAAGCTGCCTAGGTCACTTAGAACCTAGGTCTGTTTCCACAGAGCACCAGGAGAATGGTCCTTCACCTTTTCCCAGATTGTGGCAGAGATGCTAATGGTTAGAGCCAGCGAGATCATGTGAATAAAGAAACTACACTGATTCGGTGGTAGAAGCAGTAGATCCACAGAAACTCACTCTCCCTCTGCATAAGGTGTGGAAGGAAGTCCCAGAGTTCGCCTATAGTCACTGGCTTAACTTCATCTCCATTTTCTTTTACACTAGCTAACCTTGATGACTTGTTCATCCTCATATAAATAGATTCTCCCTCTGATCAAAACTCTCCATTCAACAGTTCTTAGTTTTACCTAAATTTTGGCCTTTGAAATACAGTCATCAGAGCTAAATTAAATTTTACTAAAACGTCTTAAAGAGCTGATCTTTTTCACCTTTTTCAATGTGACACACATTTTTTTTTTTTGGTAGGAAATGTGAATTGGTCATGATCATGGTCCTGCACCAGGTTTTAAAATGGTTCATTTTCCCCCTTGAAATCGTGGACACTATTGCATGTGCTTTCTGTCATGGAACTCCTGTGAATTTAGGTAATGTTTTCTTTGTTTTTTTTTCTCCTGAAAACAAAAAAATATTTTCAAAGCATTTCAAGACTGGTCTGAAGAGAAGAGACAAACTACTTAAAAGATCTTCCAAGCATACTGGACATATTTTCATATTTGTTAACTCTACTTTAATGGACTTAATGGATATCCATCCATTTTGATGAGGAAAGTCTTTCCTTTCATGTCACAAAATGTCTACCACAGGAATATTTATTTGAGGGCATGACTGCATTCACTAGAGCACCTTGTTCAGAACAGGTGTTCAGTAAATATTTGTCGATGACTATAATTACAATGCAAGACAACAGTGACCTTTTTATAGTTCCTCTTCAGGATATTTCAAAAGTAACCATTAACCCACATTGATAATCTAAAGGCATACTGAAACTAGCCAATGCAAGAAATAGTTCTTAATTAGTTATTTTAAGAAAGCCACATTTTTGGCCATCTTGTTTTACTTTCTTTACCTTGACAACTTAACCACAGACTTTACTTTTCAGGTGCTAGGCTACATTTCTTTAGATTCTCTATTAGATGGTAAATAGTCTGCAAAATTCGTATGAGGTCTTCATTCTTATCTTTTTAATTTTCTTGTAATGTTTCAGGGTAGTGAATACTATTTTCATAAGCTACAAAATATATGAGGTGAACACATGTGTTCCCAAGAAAACAAGAAAGCTGGCCAATGTAATATGACTACAAATATTTTACCAATTCTTTTTGTTGTTGTTGTTTTGTTTTTAATTGAAGTATAGTTGATTACAGTGTTGTGTTAGTTTCAGGTGTACAGAAAAATGATTCAGTCATACACACACACACACACACACACACACACACATATATTCTTTTTCAGACTGTTTTCCTTTATAGGTTATTACAAAATATTGAATACAGTTCCCACCAGCTCTTTACTTCCATGCAATAATTCTAACTTTTTGAAAGAAGGCAAAGTCTTTAATTCAGAGAGAAGACTGCAGATATTTAAGTTACTGAACACAGTATCTCAATAACTTATGCTTAAATGAAAAAGCACTGAGAAAGTTATTCTTCTAACTCACATGAGAGTCAGGAAGTAGAGGCTTATGTTTCTGATAAAGAAAAAGCTTTACGTTGAAAGTAATTTTTGTTTTTTACCCTAGCCATTCTCTTCTCTCCCAGATATCAAGAAATACAATTACCTATTTTTTTCAAAGACAAAGCGTGCAGACTTAAAATGTATCTTGCAGGCTCTCTGGAGTAATTACTTGAATATTTTTTTCCCATTAGTTTAATAATTTTCAGGATATTAATAAAGAAAAATTACTTCAGAACTGAAGTAGTCATGCCCCAGAAACCTATTTACTCCCATATTTTGTAATCTTCGGAAATGTGTGTCTGGAGAGATTTAAGGAGTCATAGGAAGGCCAGACCCATGATATCCAGACTATCCAGACCCATGATGATAAACCAATAACTTTTATCTAATAAGTGCTGTCACTTGAAAAATATGCGAGTTGACTTGAAAACTGAAATGAGGTCAGTAGTTGCATTTAGACTTTTACCAGTTTTCCCAACTAATTTAAAGTGTGAATGGTAAAATAAATTGAGAATTTACAGACTGTTACCCTTCGGATAAGGATCTTAGTCCTGGGATAGAAACACATAATCATATGTCTATTCAACTGCCTCAGGTCGCATGTTCTTAGGCAATCCCAGTGACTTAGGTGCAAGCTGCAACTATCAAGTGCAGGTGGGCAATTCCTGACGTGAGACACAAGATGAGAGAAACCAGCAGCTTTCACAGGTTACTGGTTACCTCATCAAAACCAGGACTTGGCAAACAGCATTACCTCCCTTTCTTCTCTAAAACCTAAAGGATGAAAGCATTCTCTTCCAAGGATTGTTGACCTCTTGTCGAATACAGAAATATACGCAAGTTTAATCATTATCATTATTATTGTAACAAAACTAACATTCATGGACCTAAGTGCTTTGAATGCCTAACTCATTTAGTCCTCACCATAGTCTACTGCTATCATTATTTCCATTTTATATATGAGAAAACTAGTTTAGGGAAGTTAAGTAACTTGCTCCTGATTACTCACCAAGCTGGCAAGTATGAGAGCTAGAATTTGAACCTAGGTTATCTGATTCTAGAGCCTGCACTTTTAACTGATACTTAACTAAATAAGTTTAGTGTTAATTATGGTGAGGGAAAAACAGCTTCTTGTCTCAATCTTAATAATCTAAACATTTTTCCACAATAGAGAGATAAAAAGGTAATTATAACTGTGTTATACATAAACATATCACGTCATAATAATATTTTATTTGGTAATAGAATGCTGACAAAAGACTCTCCATATAGATATATTCAGAAAAGTGTAATGTGCCTGTGCTTTCTTACATAAAAATGCACCTGTCGGGGCTTCCCTGGTGGCGCAGTGGCTGAGAGTCCGCCTGCCGATGCAGGGGACACGGGTTCGTGCCCCGGTCCGGGAAGATCCCACATGCTGCGGAGCGGCTGGGCCCGTGAGCCATGGCCGCTGAGCCTGCGCGTCCGGAGCCTGTGCTCCGCAACGGGAGAGGCCACAGCAGTGAGGGGCCCGCGTACCGCAAAAAAAAAAAAAAAAAAAAAAATGCACCTGTCATGAGGCATTATTGCCTCAATAACCCTATGCGATGTGGTTTAATGTATAGAAGTCCAGGATTTGGTGCTGGACAGACCTGAATTTGAGTTTCATCTCTGTTAATTAATATCTGTGTGATAATGGGAGAGGCCTTTTGTTTGTTTTGTTGTTAACTTCACTCAGCATCCATTTTTCCATACGTGAGTAATATAAAAATAGTGTCTATTATCTAGAGTTTTGTGGGATTAAATGAGATAATGTACAAAAAGTGCTTATGTCAGTGTCTAGCACATAGGAACTGTTCAATAAATATTTTTTTTAAAATAATATTAAAATAGCAATAATAATATCCAGTCGTTAGGAACAGTGTAAGGAAAAGGCAAGCTTAGTGTATATGAGCCTTTGGAAGTAAGAAGATGTCCCTTAAGAAAATTCTGCCTAATGTGGTCCAAGATTCAAGTGCACACCACTGCATCTAATGTGCTTTTGAGAAATAAAATAATACTTGACCTTAGCTTTCAAATAGCTCATCTAAAAAAGTGGGGTTTTTTTCTGTAAGCCCTTAGAAGATACAGTTTTTAAAATATTATATTCCATTGATTTGAATGATGTATAGATAAGACTTAACATACTCCCTGACACACAGTTAGTCCTTAGAAAATGTTGGAAGGTGGGTGGGTTATAGTAGAGGTTGTCGGTTCTTTTGTTATTATTGTTACCTTGTCCTGTCTGTATATTCTTTGCTGTCCTGAGCACTACAATATGAACCACTCTATTGCCTAGGAAATAAGTCCTTGGACCAGGGCAGACAGTTTCGTTATATTTTTCACATTCTAGAGACCAGAATCATGTCAAGCTAAAGAAAGAAGCACTTTCCAGATTTACACAAAGGTGAGAAAAAGAGTGACTGACCGTACTTATTCAGGTCGACTCTCTCAGGGTGAGAGATGTGTGGTTTTCTTGTTGTTGTTGTTTTTTTAACATTGACACCAAAGCTTCTTTCAGTAACACAGAAAAGCATAGCTGTCACTGGCCTCAGGACTGACAAGCAAAGCCGAGATTCTCTTTCCAGCTGAGTTCATCTCCAGATAAAGAATTAACTCAACTGAGAGCTCAAAGGTGGTGACTGTATCCAATATGGCAGCCACACAGAGCTACTGAGAGCTTGAAACGAGGCTAGTCCAATTGAGATTGCTCTAAGTACAAAATATATACTGAATTGCAAAGCCTTGGTATAAAAAAACAGAATTTAATGTGATGGGAGATTTCCTAAGACTTTTCATACTGTGGTTTACTGGCTTTTATACTGAATATTTTTAATTATGATATGATTAAGTTCCACAGAGCCCCCAAAGAGAAGTAATTTCACTAACTCACTAGATAACAATAAATACAGTTAATAGTTAGTGTATGCTTTCTATGTGCCAGGCACTATGCAAAGCATGTTTCATCCATTATCTCATTTAATCTCACTCTATAAAATGTTACACCATTAACTCCATTTTAGAGATGAGCTAACTGAGCCTCAGAGGATTTAAGTAACTTGCTTCTGATTATACAGCTGAAATCTGCCAATGTTGAGGTATGTCTGACTCAAAGACTACCTAATACTAACTTATGTCCACAGCCTCCCAATGAATCATTTATCAATAAGCACTGAATTGTACCATATGTACAAAAAAATTAAACAAAAAATTTTTTTCTTAAATCCCGCTAAATCTTTGTGGGATAAAAGGACATCTTCTTCCAGATTAAAAGTTCTTTGAAGCATTTGACCTTATCTGCTTCCCAGAAAATGCAGTCAAGTTGCAGACAAGGTGAAGTGTTTTTTTCTGTTATTGAATAAAACAACTCGGGTCAAATTGTACCTGCAGGTACTTAGAATCCAATTATACTTGATTTATTGTTAAATCACTTATGTCAGTATCTGAACCTGTTAGAAAAAAGTTTCACTCCCAACTATTTACGGATAGAATGGTGAGTTATAAAATACATTTTGCCTTTTATTTTATTTCTGAAGCTATTTACTTTTGTTTGCTAGACAGGCAATCTATTTACTTTTGTTTGCTAGACAGGCAACTTTCCTTTTTTACATGGCAAAATATGCAAAGCCATGATTATTTGAATACTTATTTCATTTTATGAGAGAGTAGTGATTAGGGAGACAGTCAACACATTTTAGTAGGCAGATGCCTGGAAGATAAATCTCACAGTGATACTTGAACTCTATCCTCATTTCAAGGTTTCTAAAAGATGGATATTGTCTGATAACTAAGAGTAAAGAATCCTCTTTCTGTTCACCAGTTTTATGTGTCTAAAATAGTGGCATTACATGGATGTCAGTCCATGGAATCAGATGGAAGGAAAAACACCAACAGCACTACAAATCCACCAATAGCACAAAGCAGGCCAGAAAGTGTTAACTAGGTCAAACAATTATGTTCTCGGTTCCTTTCTTCTGGGGATATATAAAATAGTTGAAATACGTCATTTCATTTTTCTGTATGCACTTTCTCTGGAGCAGTGGAGCTCGGTAGTGATTCCCATTGAGCAAGCGATAAAATGGAAGCAGAAATGAGTGCACCGACTTGGCCCAAGTCCTCTAACCAGTTGGTAATAATAGCCACTCAAAATCTCCAAGGGAACAAGTGGGAGACCAAGTGAATGTTGAGCTTCCTAGAAAGTTTTCAAGGAAGAAAATTCACAACTCACAGGAATTTGGTAGAAACCAATTCTGAGACTGTGTACTTTATCAAAATTGTCATGGGTTTCCATGGTACACGCTTATAAAAAGAAGTGGCAAGGATCATATTTTAGTTAGCAAGCAGTTCTGCATGAAGTGTTATTACAGAAGTTATTTAACTGTCACGGAACATGTCCTGACTTAGACAAAATGAAAGCAAGTCAAAAGGGTAGGACTTCTGTCAATAAAGCAAATAGAAGAAATTTAAGCTCAGATTCTAAGCAATCTGTCAAGATGGACTCAAATGTAAAATATGCCAACTTAAGCACAGAAGAACTTTCATGAAATAGTCAAGAATTCCAGCTTATTTAAACATAATATTCTCAGGCTTTCCCTTCATCCAAAGATTTTTATAAGAAAGCTTTTAATAAAAGTCATCTTAATATCCTCTCATTTGGTGCCAATTATTCTCCTTCAGTGGAATTTTCCTCTGGTTTCCCTGCTCTGCCCAACTTTGTAACTTCTCACCGGACTCCATCTTGCCTTTATCTGATCCTCTTTGGTATTTTTATAGCATGAATGGTACTTACCATATACTACTTTTAATTTTTAGTTATTCTTACATAATCTTAAAGACTCACCTGTATTGTAAAAGTTGTGATACAATGACGCTAGCCAATACCAACTGGGTTCTTACCAACAACTTGACACTATGCTAAACGTTTTATATATACAATCTCATTTAATCCTTACAATATGCTGCTGAGATAGGCACATTTATCACTACCATCTTACATATCTGGAAAAGTAAGAAACTTATCTAAATTCTTATGGCATCCTATTTAGAAAGTTAGAAAAAGGATTGACTGCCAGGCTAAGAAACAAAAATTTCCATATTTTTATCCAACAGATATCTACTGAACGCCTACTGGGCCCAGAGTCTGAATAAGAGGCTGAGGAAACATAAGTAAGCACAGTGTAATTACTCTCTCCAAAGTGCTCCCAAGCTAAGGGAGAATACAGCTAGGCAAACATACAATTGCAAATATTGGATCAAACAAGCCCTAATATAAAGCATGTATGAGGCGTCACAGCACAGAGTAGAAAGGGATTATCTTAGAGAAGGATTTGCACAGGCTGTATGTTTGGGCTAGCTTGTGGAATGACTAGGCAAGATGAGAAGAATGGCAGGTACAAAGGCCCATGAGAGGGGAGAGCCTGGAACAGGTGTGCTGGAGCAGTGGAGGAGTCAGGTCATGAAAACTGTGGCATAAGCAGAAACCAACTGCATTCTGTAGGATTAAGGCGACACTGATGGATTGTTAAGCAACAGGGGACTGCTAATGAGAAGCATGGTGACAGGAATGGCAACGATCGGAACGGAATCCAGGTTACCCTTGACTTCTCTCTCTAGGAGCTTTGCATCATGCATCCTCTATCCCTGAAGTCTAGCCTGTCCTGGCTTCCTCGTTACTCTGTTTTTTTCTCGCTTCCTTCTTATGTTTTTGTTGTTTTTGCTTTCAGCCACTTTAACGTGCCACCAGTTTATCCTGTTTAGAATTTTTTATGCTCATTTAATGTCATTTACACACACTGAGGGTCGAGGTTGTCTGTTACCAAACCCAGGTCTGGCTGCTCACCGCTCAAAAGCCAACTCTCGAGAGACAAGTGTTGGTAGGAAAGGAAAGGTGGCTTTATTTTGGAGGCCAGGAACTGGGGGGCAGGGCGGACGCCTGTCCAAAGGCCAACTGCCCCCCTGACAATCAGGGGGCAAGAGCTTTTATAGACAGAGGGAAGGGGCTACATGCAGACACAATACAGTCAGCTCTGACAGTCATCTCGAAATTGATAATCGGTGGTCTGACCAGTGTCATCTCCATTGTTTTAGGTACAGTTAATCTTCAGTTCCAGGGTCGGTTTGTTTCCGTTTCATTGAGGCCAATTCTCGGAATTGTGGCGGCTTATGTCACGGCTACAGCCTGGTCATCATGTAGTTCACTTCTTCCACCTGGTGGCGGTTTCAGTGTCCATAAAACAGCTCACAGGTTATGGCTCAGAATATTATCTGTAGCCCTTAAGGAAGAACTAAAGGTCCCTGACGATGCTTAATGACTAAACTATTATTATTTGGCCTCCTTTGAGTGTTTTCCTCTGTTCCTGCATTTTCTCACTTCTCTGATTAAACTTATTCTTTGGCTAAATTTTTTCCACAGACAAAAGGCAGGCTGAGGACATGGCGGGGGGCAGGACCATATAGGGTTCTGCTCCATTTCAGCTAGAAGAGTGAAATGAACAAAGATGAATAAGACGTAGCCCCTGCCTTTCTAATAAAAAACTGGGGGTCACTCTCTTATTTTAAAAGCAGATATTCGTGAATCATTTACACTTTTCCTCTCTTGAATACTAAATTATTTTTACATAGATATGATTCTCAATTGGCTTTTCAAATATCTGTAGCGGGTGGGTCATAACAGGAGAGAGAGTGCTTATAAAAATTAAACATTATGCATGTATATACGCATCATATACATAAAATAATCCATCAGTAGTTGGGTATACAGTTGGTGCTCAGAAAAAAAAGTAAGTTAAATCTGAATCTAAAGTCTAGTTTGGCTAGTAAAATTTCAACCCCACTGACACCCCCGGAGGAGGAAGAAATTATCCTCTTGGAGGCAAAGGGACCTTTCCACACCTAGTAAATTACATCCCATGGCCACACACCTAATGGCTGAACCTGACCACGGAGATCACCAGCTCCTTCCACCTGGGGCTGCAGATAGCATGTGGGAAGATTTCTCAGCCGTCAGATAAAGCCAGGAGTACATTTTATGCACCCAGCTCAAAAGACGTTTGACCACCCACTCATTTTGTATAATTTCCCAAGCCTGATACAGAATTAAAAAAGCCATGTCATGAGTTGGTGAATGCTGCTCCAAGTTTTCTATAAAAGATCTCAAAAAGGAATTTTGAAATGTATTAATATTTGATAGTGTCTTGAATTCTAAGGCATCAGTAATAATTTTGGTGTTGCAATTCATTTTTGCCCAACTATGTCTTTAGAGAGAATGAAATATTCCCTATGGGATATAAGAACTCTTTAAAGTAATAAAACCACATATTTTTTAGCTTTAAGAATATACACACAGTTTTCACTTGATTCATCATAACTACTTCTCTAGTTGTTTTTTCTTCCTCCATCAAAGTATCATTTTTATACATTAGCTTTCAGACTCTCCGTACATACTTTACCCAAACGGGCATTTGAATAAGGTTCCTAAGGATAATCTGTCTTGGATTTTCCTGCGTGGGTTTAAAATGAGACAAACTTCAATGTTCACTGGAAACACAGACAAGCTATTACTAACCCATCCCTCTTTTAGGCAGATAGTAAGTGTCCTCTGAATGCTACTGGTTAGCATTTTCATTGATTCTCTTGTGACTGACAGATTGACATCATCTATTCCTGATACGGAGGGAAAATCCAATTATAGCAATTGCGGGGGAAAACCAAATTAAGTGTGATATAAACACTTTACAAAGCCCTGAAGATACAGATCAGATGAAGACAAATGAGTTATGCAAATAGGACCTACTCATCTCTACATATTATTTTATCACTGCTCCCTCTTGACTGAAATGCTCATCTTCGTCAAATTGTATAGCTTCCTCTCAAATCTCTGTACTTAACTATTCTAATATTTAATTCCTTATAATAGTACATATGTATGCAAAACTTCTAGGACAGTGGAAATAGCAATGAAATTGACCCACGATTGAATATGATCTCTGCCATTTACAGACTGTGTGGTCTTGGGCAAATGGCTTAGATAATCCAAGCTGTGTTTTCCCACAGGGTTGCTGTAAGGATTAAATGGGATAAATAGTACACAGTCTGAGTTCAAAATATAGAAGAACTCAATAAATGGGCTCTCCTACCAATAACACTCCAAATTAGTGATCAAGATGCCCCACACTCCCATAAAGATACTGTGGTCACGTATTTCCTTTCTTAAAGTCTCCTTATTCATTTATAACCTTTAAAGTGAACTTGCTTAAAGCACAGTTTATTAGAACGACAAATGGCACCTGTTACCTCTGCTTATCTGCCCCACGTTTATCCAGCACAATCAACTGCTTCTCATAGGATCAGTCATATTTTACAAAACACTACAATTATGAATCTGCTGGCAGATCACCAATGACCATTTATTCTTCTGTCTCTCATTAAGAAATCTGAAGATAAATTACTCAATTCTCCCATTAAAAAAGCTCTTTTATTTACACAGTATTTTGAAAGAACATATCAGAATGTTAAGAGACGAGTACTCATTTCTCCTAATTAATTTAAATGGTAGTAGGCAATTTCATTACAAACTGTTCTATATTGTGATGTAGCCTGAAAACCATATCCCATGCAGGTTAATATTTGCTTGTCCAAGTTTTCTGGCAATTACAATTATTTTAGAAAAATGGCTTGAAAAGAAACAAACTCAAGGTCACAAACGTGAGACCAATGAGGACACAGAGTCTGAATTACAGAACTTGATGTTGGGCTGCCAGCTGCTCTCGCAATAACTTAAGTGGTCATCCCTGACTCAGACAATGTAAGGTTTACAAAAATGCAGCAAAGTCCATAAATTCAGTCCCTATGAGAAAAGCAGATGGGAGCTCAGAAATATAATCCCACCTTTTATGACTTGGTTTTTTCTGGGGGAATGCTCACTCCTTTTACGATAAATGTTCACAGTTTTTTTTTCACTTGTCACTTGGTGATCAAGCTCACCATGCAGTATATACCAAGCTGGAAACTAAGGGAGGAAACTTTAGTATTGTTAATTCAAACAGTTTGCAAAAGAGTTGATCTACTGTGTATTTAATCGTCCACATAATTGTTATTGTACTGCATGGTAATTAGGTGTGAATGATAAGTGATTCATGTAAATGAGCATATTGCAACTATTGCCAATATAGAAAATTTTTGTAAGGCCTTACAATTTATAAATTCGGTTCACAAACATGACCTCATTTAACTATTTTTACCTTTCTTTTTTTTCCGTGACAACTTCAGCATTTCAAAGGTCAGTTGGAGGGAAAGCAGAGAGAATGTGGTCAGAGAAAAGAGGGATTCTGAGATTCTCAGGGTCCTTGAGGAAAGCAGTGTGGTTTTAATAAACATTGAGGGAGGCTTGAGAGTTACACTAACCTGGGTTAAAGTCCTGGCTCTACCATGTCTTTGCTCTGTGACCTTGCACATCATTCTCAAATTTTCTGAATCAGAGTCTTCTCATCTGTTAAGAGGAGGGTGAGGGCCAGCCTGCCCTAGTCAGAAAAAACTAGGCCTCATTACACTTCTTGCTTGTGCCCCTTACCAGCTGCTACAAGGATTGAATGTATGCAATAGTCCTAAATCAGAATCAAGAAGAATTTGTTTCCCTTTCTTTTTTTTTTTTTTTTTTTTGCGGTAAACGGCCTCTCACTGTTGTGGCCTCTCCCGTTGCGGAGCACAGGCTCCGGCTGCGCAGGCCCAGCGGCCACGGCTCACGGGCCCCGCCGCTCCGCGGCATGTGGGATCTTCCCGGACCGGGGCACGAAACCGCGTCCCCTGCATCCGCAGGGGGGGGCGCGGACC
>NW_006798376.1:1940390-1948128 GCF_000442215.2 Lipotes vexillifer
CCCCTGCATCGGCAGGCGGACTCTCAACCACTGCGCCACCAGGGAAGCCCGTTTCCCTTCCTTTTTATCTCAATATTTAACCTATTGGAAAAAGAATACTCCTTTCTCAAGGTCCAAGAAATTCTTCTGATTGTTCCTGGTTCATGTCCCTGAGAAATCAGGATACAAACAAGCAGTACATGGAGGTCTTGTCTTTCCTAACTTAGAGCAGGCTGGCCCTTGCACTCTGTAGTGAGATTCACCCACCAAAATAAAAGTGAAAAATGAGATGGAATAGACTCCAGATAGGAAGGAAGAGAGAGATGGAGCTGTGTTGCCGTGTCAGAATCTTTACTCATCCAGGATGGGGACCAGACATATTGAAGCCAGAATCCAGTAAGCTCTCCTCTCTCTTGTAAGACCAGTCTGACATAGAATCTAACGTCTTGGCCCCTTCTCCCAAACATTACTTAAATTTAGACTTTGCCCAAGACTCCACAAATTAAGATTTAATCTAGATCATCAGTTATGGGGAAGAATGTTCTATATCACTCAAAAACAATTCCCCACATGCATACCCCCCCACAATCACCAAACACACACACACATTGCAACGTATTAGGAACTATGCTTACTGCTAAATATCCTTCTATATCAATGTGGAATAATGATATCAGCCCATGTCTCAAACTTGTGACATAACTAAAATGAAATAATAAAACACTGTAATTACCAACTGCTAAAGAAATGCTGCTGGATAACATCTCCCATAAATTACACTTCACCATATGGCCCTGAGATTAGTCACATACTGAACAACTTGGCAACATGTCCCATCAAAGAATGTATTTTTAGAGTGGGAACAAAACTGTGTACTCCATTATTTGGGGGCTGGTAACAGTCTACTAGTGAAGGTTAATTCACCAGATGTAAGTCCATAAATAAATTAAGGTATATATTTATACACACCCACACACAAATATCCATCCCAACTTTTCCTATGTATGCTTACATATCTCTCTACATAGTTACAATTCTAATATGGTCCTTCAGACCATTTCAGAGCCAGCTGTTTCTATTGTTCTCCCTCCCCATCCCCTCTGTCTTTTGGCATGAAATTTTATACCTCATCTCAGAGTGAAAGTTAATCAAATTGACAACCTCCATAAAATGACCATGTCTACCCACTAGGTCATCCTAGCAGTGACTTGGCTGCCTCCCAACTCTGGGGCTCTTTGTCATAGCCTGATCTTCCTACGTAGACACAGCCCTGCCATAACCATTAACTCCAACACTTTCGTAACATAAGGTTTAGTGAGAGTTTTGTAGTTTTCACTCCATAGCCATTTTCCCACTTCTCCATCACAGATGCTGATGAGTGAGCATATTCCAAGAGAGATAAGGGGATATGTACAGCTAGATTCTTAATAAAAGAGACCTAAAGGTTATCAGGAGGAAGGCCAATAGGCACCTTGCACCCTCTAGGTCCTCCTCTCTACGGTAAGTTAATTTTTCAAGGGAACCTCTGTTTCTGGTGGGATCCAAGTGTTTGCATGTGGGCATATGCTCATCCTCTTCGTGTCTGATTATAAGAAGAACAAAAGCAGGGCCATACAGGTGGCAAAATAAACTGATAAAGCAAATCTGATGGCTGAACATAAATTATGCAACACTAATGATTTCTGAGAACTTTGGTAAAGCAGCCATTCACCATGATTCACGGAGGTCTGAAGTCTAGGTCCTCAAATCCCAAACTCCTACAACTTTCCCAGAGTGAGCCAGGGAATACTTCCTTACCTGTTATGCACAAATATCAAGCAACCACCAATGTCCCTCCAGACACAATTCAATAACAGGCAGCCATCTTCAGCTGAAGTATTTAAGGAAGGCTTCACAGAGGAGGAGCCTTTGAAGTGGACCTTGAGAGATGGTTAACATCTGGAAAGGTGCTGCATATGCTCTCCATCTCCCTTTTCTGCACCAATATTGACTTTCTTTCAAATTCACACTCTGCTTCTTCCTGTCTGAGGTCTTCCACACAGGCCAGAAACAGCCTTCCTCTCTCTTCACTAACTTATTCCCCAAGGAAGCCTTCTGTGACTCCAACTCCAAATTTGGTTACCCTCCTATCACTGCAACTTGCACTTGGCCTTCACAGCACTAACCATGGTCTGTAATTTTGCAGTCATATGAGTGACTTTCTAAAATTAAGAACTGACTCCCCTTCTAGACTACCAGTTCCACGAGGAGGGAACCTGGTCTCATTTGTTCAATATAGATCCATAGAGCTAGATACTCAATGCATACGTAAGAGGCACTTGGCCTTGGTGGGCCAGGGGGCTAGGTGGCTGACATGAGCAAAAGTATACAGACAGAAACACTGAAGGTGGAATAGGAATCAGTTACACTTTATAGCTAAAAGATAAAGATGGAGGGGGAGCAGTGAGAAATCAGCCAAGTAGGGTAGTTTGGGGCCATGCCACTGAGTGAGTGAAATCTTAATACTCATCCTTCCATGAAATCTTGCTAAGTCTCACCAGTTAGAATGCATCACTTTCTCCAAGTACTTTCTGCTTTCGCTGTGCAATGACTTATGTTTACTTCATACCGCATTAAATTGTGTGAGGACGGGAAAACTTATTCATGTTGATATCCCCACAGCCCGAAGCAGAATGGTCAGAGTAAGCTCTTTAGAAAAATGTGTATTGAATTGACTTTGTGCAGTAGGACAGGAAGATATCTGAGCAGGTAAAAGCTGTGCTCCAAGTGGTACTGGGGGAAAACGAAGTCAATGGAGTTTAGAGAAGAGATTAGCATTGGGAAGACATCAGGGTTGCTTACTAAGCTATTGTCTCTCAGCTCTAAAGCCATTCTCTGTCCTCTGTTTTCTGATGCTGACCCCATAATTCAGCAAACTACTTTTCTCCTTTGTCAGCCAGAAGTCTATTAGGATCTGCCTGGGAGAACCTAGTGGGAAGCTGGGAGGCAGGAGGAGGGAGAGGGAGCTTGCTCCTTCCCACTTGCCCGCCCTTTCTGATTGCACTACCCCTGCAATGGCACTTCAGCCTGGCCTGCAGCTATTGGTTTCTTTTACGGCTTTTTTCAACCCTCCCAGAAGCAGACTCAGCATACCCCCAGCACCAGCAGCCGCCAGTGGTATCCCCACCTCAGAGGTCCCAGATATTCAAAGAAGCTCAATGGCACTCTCTCCTCAAATGTCTGGGTCCCACTCTGCAAGGCCCCTTCTCTCTCCAAGCTTCTGAGTTCTAAATGCCCACCTCTTCCCTTGAATTTACCCAGCCCTAAATGTGTAACTGTTTCTTGCAGTTATTGTCTCTGTGTTAATTCCTTGTTCACTTTCCAGCGCTCTCCCTAAGCTGTTTCAAACAATTCCTATATTAAATCTTCTCTGTTGAAATAACTTGTATGATCCGGTTTTCTGACCAGAAACTAATAAAGTACTGATGGTTAGAAGACTAGTTAGGAGGCTAATACAACATTTCAGGGACAAGGTAATAAGCCCCCAATACAGCAGATGAGAGTAAGAATGAAAATAAATTAACAATAATATCAGCTAATTCTTAACAAGCGCTAGGCCCTTGTGCTTTGTATGAAATGTGTTATTTAATCATTACATTTCTGTGAGGTAGGTAGCAACAATAGGCTCATCTACATTTAAGAATATTGAAGCGTAAAGAAGTTAAGTCACTTGCGCAAGCTCACCAGAAAATAAATGGTGAGACAGTGATGGAGACCTGCTTCAATCTATGCACAAAGTCAGTGCTTTCAGCACTTTGGTACATAATTCTTACTCAGTCTACCTGCCACGACAATCACTCACCAAAATAACAGGCAATCTATATAAGGTAATGTAACAAAGCTGAAAAATGGTGACAGAGTACAAGGGGAAAAAATCATGTTGATGAAGGGGATGTAGAAAGGTTCCATGGATAAGTTAACACATAAATATTTAATATACCCTCGGTACTTGAATTCCCACTTGTTGTTTTCATTTCCTTATTTGTATTTTGAATTATTTTCCTTTGATTTAAAAGGGAAATCAATGAAAAGGTGCAGATAGATAAAATCTACATTTGTATTCACTGAATGCCTGAATGCCTACATTTTGACAATGAAAAACCTAGTGAAACAAAATAAGATAAAATAGACTTTCTCCCTGAATCTCTTCTTCCCTGGGGGCTGTACTGATATGCTATTAAGACACAGAGTATTAAGTTCTTAAAAATTATGTAGAGTACCTCAAAAGTATAGCACAGCTTTTTTTTTTTTTTTTGCTGTATGTGGGCCTCTCACTGTTGTGGCCTCTCCCGTTGCGGAGCACAGGCTCCGGACGCGCAGGCTCAAAGGCCACGGCTCACGGGCCCAGCCGCTCCGCGGCATGTGGGATCTTCCCGGACCGGGGCGCGAACCCGTGTCCCCTGCATCAGCAGGCGGACTCTCAACCACTGCGCCACCAGGGAAGCCCAGCACAGCTTTATAAAAGATGGGCAAAAATAATCATATATAACATACTTCAGTCTCTGGTGTTTTAACTCCACAGGCCTCTACATATTTACATAAAAGGTAAGTAAACCTAGAGACGAGAAGCTCCAAATTAAACATGAATTTGAGGAAAATGTCAGATGCTTGTGAATTATTTAAGCCCCAGTCTACTGAAAAAGGATGTCACAAATTTCACATTGCCTTCCCAACTTTTAACCACCATTATCAGAAATATGGGAGAGTCAGTGAAAGAGTGGTTAGTAGCACATGCTCTGGAGTAGACCATCTTGGGGTCAAATCCTGGTGCCACTATTTCTGCATTACCTTAGGCAAGTTACTTAACCTCCACAATCCTCAGCCTCTTCTACAAAAAGAGGATAATAATACATCCCCATACTGAAAAGCTGAGCACGATATCTGGAATGTGGCAAGTACTCAATGAGTGTTAACTCTCATTTTACGAGAAAAACACGAGTTATAAATGGAGTGTGTGTGTGTGTGTGTGTGTGTGTGTGTGTGTATGCACACATACATAACACATTTATATATGTATATTAGTTATGCATTATACTAATAAGGTGTATAATTACATTAACAATGTATATTAATACATTATCATTGTTACTAGCAACTATCAACTCCTTATAGGAACTGAAAGTTTGTTTATATTTGCCCATTTTACAGAGGAGGCAACTGATACTCAGAATCAAGGAGAAACCATCTGCTTCCCACTTTCACACTTCTGAGATGTGAAAGGCGGCTGGGAGACAGAAGGCTCCATGACCCCAATAAGTCCCCCAAAATGGAGACGCCATCAACTTCCTTAGGAGACTTTGGAGGGATTCAATCAAATAACATAACATTTGGAAATGTTTGTGAATGAACTTTGCAAAATGCTCTGTGAGCTCCTTTCATAGTTTATGCTAATCTTGTCTTCAGTGGCATCAGCTGGTCATGAATCCTGTCTCCCCAGAGAAGAAAGATGAGGCTGATCCTTCTTTACCAGACATTACATGCAGAGGGTGAAGCACAAACTTCTTTCCTGGACTGCTGAATTCACGAATGCAGAACTGGACATGTACTTTGGAGTGAGGGAAAACCTATTAGCAACTCTCAAAAAATGCTTTCAGAAGGGGTATTTGACACTACTCCAGCTCACCCCCCGCATTCACGTTAACACCCATGAGAGCTCCAAGTCTTGTACAGGGGAGCACCCAAGACCATCACGGGTAAAAGCCTGGCTTTGTATGGAGAGTGGTGGAGGGGGAATATGCATTGTGGTTTCAAATAAGTAATTAGCAAGCCCAAATCTCACTCTTAGATTCTGAGAGTATGCAACTTGCCGTTATCTTCTGGTTAAAGTTTGTTAAAACACCTAAAATACAAGTGAACTATAAAAATATGCAAAAAAATGGGTACAGATGGCATATTCTCCCTGCAGTGTTCCCTTTGAGCCTGTGCAGTGTCGTGCAGTGGAACAACTTTGACTTTGAGCCAGGCTGAACTTGGTTTCTATCTAGGTTCTGTCACTCACTGTGTGGCCTTAAGTAAATCATGAAACCATCCTTGCTTTGGTGTTGTCATCAGCAAATAAGGATCAGGAGGTCTCCATTCCAGAGCTGTTGAGATAATTCGTTGCCATAAGGTAGAGAGAACGCTTAAAGCAGTGCCTATTCGTCTCCACTCAGCATGGCTTCCAAGAAGTGATGGTCTGTGTAGCATCCATATTTGCAAGGAGGCTTCACGTTTTTCTGTGGTGTCTGATAGACTTATTCTGATCTCTAATGCTCTCTATATCAGGAACGTGATATTAATTCCCAATGTTCATGTTTAGCAAGTCAAATTCTCTATGAAAAAAAATTATATTTTTATCCAGAAAACCATGACACAGCGCAAAATGTTATACCTCACACAGAGTCAAACCAGTTACCATCAGCTCTTCCAAAAGCTGGAGAAGGGAAAAAGAAGTCGTATTTTAGTGTGTACATGGATGTGAGGAAGACGCTGAAATCAGCACAGCCTTCTGAGGGCACTGAACATTCAGTGAACAGAACATTCTGCTCTCATTGCCCTCGAAGACAACTGGAAGGTTTCCACAAGGCGAATATGTCTAGAAAGGTTTTTTTTTTTTTAAAGTTTAGCTTTATTTCTGGTAAAATTTATTGATGTGTTTATCTATTTACCTGTGTAGGGGTCCTTTCTAAATTAGCTGTTTAACTAGTATATCTGCTAGCCACTCCCAACAGCTCTTCAGTGTAGGAAGCCAAGGTAATGGAAAGCTAATAAGCAAAAGTATGAAATGATGTGCCGGTTGAAAGCATTTCTGAAAATGTAAAAAGGAGTATAAGAGGCTTATCCCATAAAGTTACAATTTGATTTCCAAAAGGAAATTTGGGGGAACTGAGAGAAAGTTGCTCTGTGCTATGCAATTCTACTATTGAGAGCAAGGGTTGTAGAGCAAGGGTTGTAGCTATTGCCCTGAATAGAAGGGCTGCCTCTCCAGGGATGAGTCTTCCATAGAATGCAAGCTCTGTCCTATGTCTCACTAAGTCTTCGGTCCTTAGACAAAAGCTCTGGCAACTGGAGAATGTCCAATTGCCAACTGACCAATGGATCAAAGCTTCTGAATGCACAAATGACTAAGTCTTTTTTCATTTTTCTACCAGCACAGCAATGAACACGTCCCATTGCTTCCCTCTAGTCCTGTGTTGAAGCGCTGACTCCACTGCTTCTATCTCCTACAAATAACGTGACTTAGGAAATGACTTAAACTTTCTGGTCCTCCATTTCTTCATCTGAGAGATATTTCAAGTGTCTCTGCGTCTTATCATAAAGCCCAATCCCTGGTATATTAGTGAAATAGGTTTTACATCATCCTTTGCTATTCAACTTAATTATGACCTCAGTCATTAATACGTTCTCCCTTACACTTAGGCCCATGTCATGTTTTCAAAAACTTGATTTTTTAGTATTATATCATTATATGATATTTATTATGTAAGTGTTTCCTGTTGCTTTGGATTCCTCTTTTCTAACTTATTATTTACATACTTGCATTGATTTATTTTTATTGGTACATTATTTTTATAACATTTTTCCTCTAAAGAAAATTCTGATTTAGACCACTGAAACCCAATCACTGTTTAGGGTATTTTAAGATATTTTGGATTTAATTTTTATTTGAAAATTGGCAAACAGTTTGTGATATCTTGAATAGAAATTAAATTACTAATTTTTTTTTTTTTTTTTTTTTTTT
>NW_006798376.1:1948189-1962072 GCF_000442215.2 Lipotes vexillifer
TTTTTTTTTTTTTTTTTTTTTTTGCGGTACGCGGGCCTCTCACTGTTGTGGCCTCTCCCGTTGCGGAGGACGCACGGGCTCAGCGGCCATGGCTCATGGGCCTAGCCGTTCTGCAGCATGTGGGATCTTCCCGGACTGGGGCACGAACCCGTGTCCCCTGCATCGGCAGGCGGACTCTCAACCACTGCGCCACCAGGGAAGCCCACCAATAATGTTTTATTTGATGTTTCCAGTAGAAAATGCAATAACAACAGAAACAAAATTTTAAATTTAAAATTATAATCTTATCCAGGAAATAAAAATGTATTTATACATTTAATATTTCTGGTAAAAAGCAAATAGGATCTGTCATGCTCAGTAAGCTGAAAATTATTATACAAATTTGCAGCACAGCCTTCTGGGCTAGCCACAATTGCTAATCATTGAGTTAAAGAGTGAAAGAGACTGATCATTTTTCCAACAAGCAGAGACCTGGGGCATTTCTTGCCAATAAGGCATGGGTTTTGGAGGATGTTACCGACAGCCCACCCAGGAGGGCTGTCTTATATTGAAGAAGCTTGTTTGATTACCCTACGTGGTGACCCGTGTTGGTCATTGATTGCTGTGGAGCTTGGTGGTGAACATATAACTATCACAAAATGTTGAGATTTAAATAACATGAAAGTAGTCAGGCAGACTATATTTTATTACTCATATTTGAAGGAATTTAAAGAAATATTGCAGAGAAAACCTAAAACTTGGGAAGGGCTTGAGAGAGGAGGACGAGAGAGGAAATTCCTTACCAAAATTCTAAAATGGGGCAGAAAATTGTATTTTGCTTCTATCTTACCTCTCTGTCCCATATAGAACACAGCTCTCTTTTGGTATATGCTTAATTCCCCCATATTTGCAAACATACTAATCCTAACCAAGTTTCAAGACCCAGTTTAAATGGCATCTCTTCTCTGAAGCCTACTTTATTCCCTTATTTCCCTAAGAATTAATTTCTCTATCCTGTGAAGGTCCAAAAACACTTCTTCTGAAAGCAGCTTTGTCAAGCACAGGCTGAGTGACCTTGGGTGAAACTCTTAACCTGTCTAGGTTTCAGTTTCCCTATTTATAAAAGGAGACTAATAATAGTACCTACTTTATAGACTTATTATGGGGATTAAATGAGGTCATATTTATGGAAGATTCTAAACAATCAGCTGCTGCTTGGAAGACAGCCTGTCCATTGTGGGTGCTATTATTGAGTATTTGTTAAATAAATTTAAAAAATATACTTCTAATGTTACTCATCCCTGTCTTTATCCTCTCTTCTGGCCTGGAAGCTTTTTCCAGATAAGGACAATGTGCTCAAACCTCCATATTTAGACAACTCTACCTATTTTTTAGTAGCAGTTATAAATATCTGTTGGGTAAAGAAATGGTCTCTGGGTTTTACTTGCAATTAATCATTAACAAACAAAGATTGGCCCGAAATAACCCATAGGGAGATATTCTCCCTAAATATGATTCTTTTTCATATTTTTACTAATTCTTAGGTCTCATCTCTACCATCAGTGCTTGGTACACACAGTGGGCACTTAATAAACATGTGAAGTGAATAAAATACAGTGAGTAAATAGCCCTTTATCTCAAAATATTAAAATGGCTTTAACATTTTACCTGAAATAATGCTCAGTTTCTACATCATCATATTTAATATAAATGTTTATCAAGCAGATGTCATTTAAAATTTAAACGAACATTTTTAAACATCTTTAGAAGACTGTTTACCATACGGCCCTATTTTCCTTAATTTACCAGCTAATCAACAGCTGCCAATTATACCCCCCACCAGTGCTCAGCACTGTGCTAGTGGCAGGATGTATCTCAAAAGCAGGAGACATATCCACAAGGAACATACAGACTAGACAGAGTAAAGACATGGCTGACACTGCGGTTTCAAAGTGTGATCAACAATGTGAATGAAATTGCTTGTGAAAGGTCAGAGCACAGAGAACTGAACTAATCGGGGGACATGTCTCAGAACAGGCTGATGGATGGGAAGGATTCATACAGATGACATGTGGGAAGAGAAAGCAAGGGACCCACTCATCTTACTACATCCTCTCTCATGGTGCCTTATACATACTCATTACACTGGGCTGAATTTAACTCTTCTGACTGGCAAAACCACTGCCCAGGAAGTCAAACCTGCAACATCCAAAGGGAGTGGGGAGGGTCTCAGGACAAAGGAACAATTAGAACAGGGCTTCTTAGAGAAAAGTGGCCTCACCCTAGCCATCCAGATCTCATGTCAGCAGACCGTCCAGCCAACTTGCCTTGTGTTGGCCGCTACCCTTCCCCTGGCTCTCCTGACCCCACCATGACCTACTCCCAATCCTCTGGTCTTTTTCAGTTAGATTAGTATGAATTTCTGCTGTTCCACTGGACTTAAATATTAGTTTCCAAATAAAATATGCACTAATTCACTGGATATTTTAAGGTGGCTCACTCAAGTCTCTAAGTTTTAAAACTAATTTTCCTTAGAGGGTTTTGTGTATTTCTTTCCCCCCTCATTCAGAAATAATTAGGTAAGTTATATTAAACAGATCTAAAAAAAGGCGTCTTTCTTTTAAACTTTTTCCCTATAATTCCCCAAACATTTCATTACTATTTCATCTCTCCGGAGCCTAGCTAGAAACTTGGCCTCCTTTGCCTCCCAAACATACTGAGTTATTAAAAGTAGCCTTCAGTCAAAATTAAGGAAGGGTCAGTGAAATGAACTCAACGTGGAGCTTAAGCAAAAGCACAGTGATTTCTTTGACTTAGAGTAGGAAATGAATGGTGATGATTTTGGATGTCCAGTTTCTTTCGCTAATCTGTTGCTAGACTCAGTCATACATGAATGTCTCTCCTTGTCAGATTTCCTAATGTCTCTCCAAAATGCTGTCACCAAAACATGAGCTTTAGATGGAATAATAAGAGTTTATCTCATTCAAAAAAAAAAAAAAAGTCTACATTCCACAGAAAGATATGGCACTTTCAGTTGGTATTAAGAGGAAAGTAAAATTAGAACCTTAGCACTCCCAAGGTTTATACAGTAAAAGACAGTCAGACACACTATTTTCAGGCTGCTGTTAATTGAGCCTTATTTGGATTGGAACCCGCTGAAAAGAATCAACACAGCAGGAACGGGTATGCTAACAGGGAGGAGAAAGGCTGGATATAATTCTGGGGAAAGCAGCCCTGCTGCTTGCCTTCCAGGTAACATAGAGGCTCAGTGTCTAATTGACCATGGAACGAAAAGAACATTGTTTTGAAAAAGAAGGTATTTCTGCTACTGGTGTCCACAGACACTGTTATGGCTTCTTACCTCTGAGGAGACCTGGGTTTAACTGTGGTTTTTAAATCCAACTTTCTCAATTTATATTTGTTGTAAAAGTAAACCATACTCAAGAGTAAAGCAAAATTCATCAGTAAGGCTATACTTCTGCTATGAGAAACAAGAGGGGTATATTACATTTAAATAAGAACTCAGTAGCTCGGCAAGAATTTCTTTATCAAGAAAGAGAGAGCAAATCATTAAGTACAGTAATCCATTGACATTCATGAGGAGATATGTCCCAAGACTTTCATAAACCCCAAATTTATGATACCACTATAATATACTATTACCCCACAAGAAGCAGTCATGAATAACTCACAAGGATTACCGTGTATGGCACAGAGATCAAAGAAAAGAAAAGCTGTGCAGATACGCAGTTGCTCTTATTGGGTGTGCAGCAGCCAGGCTCACTCACCAATACAGAATTTAAATTTAAGTCTCACATACAGAATGGACTTGAGGACACAGGGAGGAGGGGGAAGCTGAGGCAAAGTGAAAGTAGCAGCAACATATATACACTACCAAATGTAAGAGAGTTAGCTAGTGGGAAGCAGCTGCATAGCACAGGGAGATCAGCTCAGTGCTTTGTGATGACCTAGAGGGGTGGGATAGGGAGGGTGGGAGGGAGACGCACGAGGGAGGGGATATGCATATGGCTGATTCACTTTGGTGTACAGCAGAAACTAACACAGTATTGTGAAGAAATTATACTCCAATAAAGATTTATTTTAAAAAAATAAATAAAATAAAACAGAAAAAATATATACCAAATTTAAGTCTCAGCAAAATGGTAACTTGCCACAGACCATGATTCTTTATGGTCATCTTCAAGTAGACAAAATTATAACATTTAATTCATGTATTATATTCCTAAGAAGGGAATCTAGGCAACTCTGGTGTAGTTTCATCAACTCTTGAGGAAAAGCAATTTCCTCTCAAGATTTGGCACCCTTTACACCCCCTTGCCTATAACTCCAGATGGTAGGTATAGGTGGTAGAAATGTTAGGTTGAGCAGAATGATAATACCTAAAAAGGAATGAATAGTACCAGGAAACATATGACTCATGGTATTCTCATTTTCTTGAAGTTCTTTTGTACATTTGCACCAAGGTTTTCCACAAAATTCATTCTTGACTTTAACTGCAACTTCAGTGTAAGAGTCCTTTATTGAGTTCCTATTACTGCAGAGCACGTATATCATATGGTTTAGGAGGTACAAAAGTAGCATACGATGCCCCTTGAGAGGTCAGAAACACCCACATGCACAAAGAACAATGCACTTCAAAAATAAAACTATGGGATTTACAGCCAAGCTAGGGCTACAGCCATATGTTACAGAGTGCCTGTGAGATGCCTACAAAGTCTCTACTTTAAAAAATTGGCAAGGATAGACAGTGGTCAAATTCTCAAGCAATAAATCCAACAAAGGCAGAAAGACATGTATGCTCTCCAGGCCTTAGGAGGTCATTAAGAAGACCATCTTTTTGGAGCAAAGGACTCATTTAAAGACAGGAGTGAAAGTTATAGATGGAGTAATTGTCATATTGCTTTACTTACTACAATTTAAGCAAAAAACCTGGTGTTCCACCCTACTGAAATACCTGGAAAATACTTACCAAAGAGCAACATGAACAAATTTATGTCATCATAAAAATATCTGTATAAAGATCACAGCAATTATACATGCAACCATTTGTTGCATGCCTACTATATGCCAGACACTGTCCTAGCACAGATGCTCCCCTCTATTATTCTCTATCTTGTTTAATGGCGCCCTCTCCCCCAATCACACAAACTGTAGATGCTGAAGTTTTCCAATAATTCTTTTACTCTCACTTCCACATGAAGTACTTCAACAATTTTTAATTCTACCTCCATGAGAGTCTCTCATCTCTCCAATGTTTGTCAGCTCAGAACCAAACATTTCACATTTGGATTCCTGCATTATCCCCCAGACTCCAGGCTCACTATCTTCAAATAAAACCCAATCCTCCTCTTCCCTCCAGAGAAGGAGAGGAGTAGTATGGTAGCCCTGACAGCAAGAGCTAACATCTATTCATAAGTAAAAGGTATACTATATTCAGTGATCACTAGATACAGCTGTTTCATTTAATGCACTCAGTAACTGTTGAAAAAGAAGGAAACTATGGTACAGAGAGACTGAACAATTCCCACTAGGTTCATGTAATTAGTAACTGGTGGGGTTAGAACTTTAAATTAGATCTAACTCAAAACCTAAATCTTTTAAGATCCTGAATCTAGTTACACTATTTAAGATCATGAATCTAGTCACAATATTTAATTCAGAATTACTTTTCTTTGCCTATAGAATAAGGCAGATTTAAAATAATACTGACACTGGGACTCTGGGATCAGATTATGTGGGTTCAAATTTCAACTCCACCATTTACCAGCTGTGTGACCTCAGGCATGATAATTAATATCTCTAAGCCTCAAGTTATCATTTATAAAATAGGATAATATTACTTTCCTTATACAGCATTCCTGTAAGATTTAAAGAAAATAATGCATATAAAATGTTTACAGCATCTGACACGCAATAAGGGCTTAATTAAGAATGGATGAAGGGAGGAGCTTCAAGATGGCAGATGAGTAAGACGTGGAGATCACCTTCCTCCCCACAAACACATCAGAAATACATCTACATGTGGAACAACTCCTACACAACGCCTACTGAGCACTGGCAGAAGACCTCAGACCTCCCAAAAGGCAAGAAGCTCACCACGTACCTGGGTAGGGCAAAAGAAAAAAGGAAAAACAGAGACAAAAGAATAGGGGCGGGACCTGCACCAGTGGGAGGGAGCTGTGAAGGAGGAAAGGTCTCCACACACTAGGAGCCCCTTCGCGGGCAGAGATTGCGGGAGGCGGAGCGGGGAGCTTCGGAGCCGCGGAGGACAGCACAGCAACAGGGGCGCGGAGGGCAAAGCGGAGAGATTCCCGCACAGAGGATCGGCGCCGACCGGCGCTCACCAGCCCGAGAGGCTTGTGTGCTCATCCGCCACGATGGGCGGGGCTGGGAGCTGAGGCTTGGGCTTCGGTCGGAGCGCAGGGAGAGGACTGGGGTTGGCGGCGTGAACACAGCCTGCAGGGGTTAGTGCACCACGGCTGGCCGGAAGGGAGTCCGGGGAAATGTCTGGAGCTGCCGAAGAGGCAACAGAATTTTTCTTGCCTCTTTGTTTCCTGGTGCGCGAGGAGACGGGATTAAGGACTCCGCTTAAAGGAGCTCCAGAGACGGGCGCGAGCCGCGGCTATCAGCAGAGACCCCAGATGAGACGCTAAGGCTGCTGCTGCCGCCACCAAGAAGGCTGTGTGCGAGCACAGGTCACTCTCCACACCTCCTCTCCCGGGAGACTGTGCAGCCCGCCACTGCCAGGGTCCCGGGATCTAGGGACAACTTCCCCGGGAGAACACATGGCACGCCTCAGCCTGGTGCAATGTCATGCTGGCCTCTGCTGCCGCAGGCCCGCCCCACATCTGTACCCCTCCCTTCCCCCGGCCTGAGTGAGCCAGAGCCCCCGAATCAGCGGCTCCTTTAACCCCGTCCTGTCTGGGTGGGAAGAGACGCCCTCAGGCGACCTACACGCAGAGGCGGGGCCAAATCCAAAGCTGAACCCCGGGAGCTGTGAGAACAAAGAAGAGAAAGGAAAATCTCTCCCAGCAGCCTCAGGAGCAGCGGATTAAATCTCCACAATCAACGTGATGTACCCTGCATCTGTGGAATACCTGAATAGACAACAAATCATCCCAAATTGAGGAGGTGGACTTCGGGAGCAACAATATATATATTACCATTTGTCCTAGAGTTTTGTCTGTCCTTTTTTTTTTTTTTAGTATAGTTTTTAGCACTTGTTATTATTGGTGGATTTGTTTTTTGGTTTGGTTGCTCTCTTCTTTCTTTCGTTCTTTTTTTAAATTACTTAAAAATTTTTTTTAATAATTATTTTTTATTTTAATAACTTTATTTTATTTTATCTTCTTCTTTCTTTCTTTTTTTTTCTCCCTTTTATTCTGAGCCATGTGGATGACAGGCTCTTGGTGTTCCAGCCAGGTGTCAGAGCTGTGCCTCTGAGATGGGAGAGCCAAGTTCAGGAGACTGGTCCACAAGAGACCTCCCAGCTCCATGTAATATCAAACGGCAAAAATCTCCCAGAGATCTCCATCTCAACGCCCAGACCCAGCTCCACTCAACAACTAGCAAGCTTCAGTGCTGGACATCCTATGCCAAACAACTAGCAAGACAGGAACACAACCCCACCCATTAGCAGAGAGGCTGCCTAAAATCATAATAAGGCCACAGACACCCCAAAACACACCACCAGACATGGATCTGCCCACCAGAAAGACAAGATCCAGCCTCATCCACCAGAACACAGGCACTAGTCCCCTCCACTAGGAAGCCTACAAAACCCACTGAACCAACCTTAGCCACTGGGGGCAGACACCAAAAACAATGGGAACTATGAACCTGCAGCCTGAGAAAAGAAGACCCCAAACACAGTAAGTTAAGCAAAATGAGAAGAGAGAGAAACACACAGCAGATGAAAGAGCAAGGTAAAAACACACCAGACCTAACAAATGAAGAGGAAATAGTCTCTGAAAAAGACTAGTCTTATAAAAAGACTATTAAAAGTCTTATAAAAGACTTATAAAAATAGTCTCTGAAAAAGGATTCAGAATAATGATAGTAAAGATGATCCAAAATCTTGGAAATAGAATGGAGAAAATACAAGAAACGTTTAACAAGGACCTAGAAGAACTAAAGAGCAAACAAACAGTGATGAACAACACAATAAATGAAATTAAAAATTTTCTAGAAGGGATCAATAGCGGAATAACTGAGGCAGAAGAACGGAAAAGTGACCTGGAAGATAAAATAGTGGAAATAACTACTTCAGAGCAGAATAAAGAAAAAAGAATGAAAAGAATTGAGGACAGTCTCAGAGACCTCTGGGAAAAAATTAAACGCACCAACATTTGAATTATAGGGGTCCCAGAAGAAGAAGAGAAACAAGAAAGGGACTGAGAAAATATTTGAAGAGCTTATAGTTGAAAACTTCCCTAATACAGGAAAGGAAATAGTTAATCAAGTTTCAACATTGTGAAAATGACTGTACTACCCAAAGCAATCTACAGATTCAATGCAATCCCTATCAAATTACCACTGGCATTTTTTACAGAACTGGAACAAAAAATTTCACAATCTGTATGGAAACACTAAAGACCCCGAATAGCCAAAGCAATATTGAGAAAGAAAAACGGAGCTGGAGGAATCAGGCTCCCTGACTTCAGGTAATAATACAAAGCTATAGTAATCAAGAGAGTATGGTACTGGCACAAAAAAAGAAATATACATCAATGAAACAGGATAGAAAGCCCAGAGATAATCCCACGCACACACGGTCACCTTATCTTTGATAAAGGGGGCAAGAATATACAGTGGAGAAAAGACAGCCTCTTCAATAAGTGGTGCTGGGAAAACTGGACAGCTACATGTAAAAGAATGAAATTAGAACACTCCCTAATACTGTACACAAATATAAACTCAAAATGGATTAAAGACCTAAATGTAAGGCCAGACACTATCAAACTCTTTGAGGAAAACATAGGCACAACACTCTATAACATAAATCACAGCAAGATCCTTTTTGACCCACCTCCTAGAGAAATGGAAATAAGAACAAAAACAAATGGGACCTAGTGAAACTTAAAAGCTTTTGCACAGCAAAGGAAACCATAAACATGACAAAAAGAACCCTCAGAATGGGAGAAAATATTTGCAAATGAAGTTACTGACAAAGGATTACTCTCCAAAATATGCAAGCAGCTCATGCAGGTCAATATCAAAAAAAAAACAAACAACCCAATCCAAAAATGGGCAGAAGACCTAAATAGACATTTCTCCAAAGAAGATATACAGATTGCCAACAAACACATGAAAAGATGCTCAACATCACTAATCACTAGAGAAATGCAAATCAAAACTACAATGAGGTATCACCTCACACAGGTGAGAATGGCCATCATCAAAAAATCTACAAACAATAAATGCTGGAGAGGGTGTGGAGAAAAGGGAACCCTCTTGCACTATTGGTGGGAATGTAAATTGATTCAGCCACCATGGAGAACAGTATGGAGGTTCCTTAAAAAACTAAAACTAGAACTACCGTATGACCCAGCAATCCCACTACTGGGCATATACCCTGAGAAAACCATAATTCAAAAAAGAGTCATGTACCACAATGTTCATTGCAGCTCTATTTACAATAGCCAGGACATGGAAGCAACCTAAGTGTCCATCAATAGATGAATGGATAAAGAAGACGTGGCACATATATACAATGGAATATTACTCATCCATAAAAAGAAACGAAATTGAGTTATTTGTAGTGAGGTGGATGGATCTAGAGTCTGTCATACATAGTGAAGTAAGTCAGAAAGAGAAAAACAAATACCATATGCTAACACATATATATGGAATCCAAAGAACAAAACAAAAAACTGGTCATGAAGAACCTAGGGGCAAGACAGGAATAAAGACGCAGACCTACTAGAGAATGGACTTGAGGATACGAGGAGGGGGAAGCGTAAGTTTGGACAAAGTGAGAGAGTGGCATGTACATATATACACTACCAAATGTAAAATAGATAGCTAGTGGGAAGCAGCTGCATGGCACAGGGAGATCAGCTCATGCTTTGTGATAACCTAGAGTGGTGGTATAGGGAGGGTCGGAGGGAGAGAGACACAAGAGGGAAGAGATATGGGGATATATGTATACGTATAACTGATTCACTTTGTTAAAAAGCAGAAACTAACACACCATTGTAAAGCAATTATACTCCAATAAAGATGTTAAAAAAAAAAGGCAATAGATTTTTCAATTTATGCTCAAAAAAAAGAAAAAGAATTGATGAAGGAATGAACGAATAGGTAGATTGATAAGTGGATGAATGGATTTAAGTACATCTCTTTAAATAAATATATCACTCACAGGTAAGGATACCTTCGTTATCCTTAACTTTTAGGGTTAAAAACTTCTTGCATTTTTTCCCAGGGAAAGCCAAAAAAAAAGTGCTTTTTAATAAAGAGAAAATAATGAGATGCATGTGCATTATCATAATTATTACCAATATTATCAACTATGACAACATTTATAAAAACTTATTATAAACTCCCAAGGGCATTTACTTTCCCCAAATGCCTGACACTCTCCCCTGCAACACACATGAGTAAGATACTGAGGTTAAAAAAGAGACATATAACACAGTGTTGCTTTTAGACCTACATAACCAATGTAGGTATATTTGTAGCTTGACTGGTGTATAAGTAGATTGTGAAACAACTTGTGATGAACAAATGATCTGCCATTTGTGTTGTCCAAGGCATAGAAATGCACATGGGTCACCTATGTGCTACCCACTTTCCTCTGCTTTCTCCCCAGCCCTCCCCAAATCCCCAGTATGAATTTTTACAAGCTAATAAATTTCTTTTATAAGGCATCGTCAAAGTTTCCTCTGAATACTAGCTAGAGTGAGCAGGAAGACCGTAATATGAAAATCCCAAAATTTATACGTTTTATTGGGGTGGGGGTGAGGGAGGGGATGAAAGGGGATAAATCATTTGCAAAGGGTTGATAACAGATGGTGTTTTAGCAGTTAGAGAAAGCAGTGTTCTTATTACACCTCAGATAGTGAAGCTTTAGTGAGACTCTGCTATTCAATTGGACACCTACAAGTTCACCTTTCAGAAGTGGTATATTCTCCAACTTCAAAGGACAAATTGATTCCCAGAGTTTAGTATCCCCCAGGACATTCAATTTCCCCAAATGCCTGTCCTCTGAACAGACACTTATTCTCCCTAATAGAAATCCGCTAATTTCACAGCTTGAAGGGCAGGAGAAAAGGATTCACTGAATCCGAAAATAAAGCTGTTGCCAGGGGAGGTGAACTGTTGCTCTTCTCTGCTTTTGGCCTAAATGGTTTGTATTTGTTCTTCCCTTTTTGCAGCATGCTGTAGAATCCAGTGATGTGAACACTTGGTAGCTCAGACGAAAAGCCTCCTTAAAAGGACTGGACCAACCCCTTCACTGCTCATTCTTTGATATTTATCCAAGAGATCCAATATGAAAAAGGACACAAGGTCCGAGGGTGAGGTTAAAAGGGAAACAGACTAAGAAAAATACGAAAAAGCAGAGTTGACAATGTGACTAGATGTCTAATCAAAGGGGAAAGGTGGGCAGGGGGAGGGATAAATTAGGAGTTTGGGATTAACATGTACACACTACTATGTATAAAACAGATAATCAACAAGGACCTACTGTAGAGCACAGGGAACTCTACTCAATATTTTGTAATAACCTATATGGGAAAAGAACCTGAAAAAGAATGGATATATGTGTATGTATAAGTGAATCACTTTGCTGTATGCCTGAAACTAACACAACATTGTAAATCAGCTATACTCCAATATAAAATAAAAATTAAATTAAAAAATTAAAAAAAACAAATAATGAAAACAAAACAAAAAAAGAACTAATAGCAAATATGCAACAAGCCAAGATTCTCGGACAGCAGGGGGTGGGCCCTTCATGCTCACAGCTGTAACCCTAGTATTTAGCACAATGCTTAGCACACTGCAATGCTCAAATCTCATTAGAGGAATACATGAGAATAGGAAAAGTGATGTCAATAACTGAGTAGATAAAAAGGGGTTGGGTGAAAATCTTGATTAAAGGTTCAAAGGACTTCTAACTCACAGTAGAAAATCAAAGAATACAGAATAGTATAGGCGAAAGGTGTGTGTTGTGTGTATATACAAATGTTGGTATATACAAGATGCATAAACATACACAGCTGTGCCTAGAAAGGGAAACATTTCCATATGTGTTTGCATATCTGCAGACAAGATCAGATGGAAAGAACCAATACATTTTTAAAGCAGCATTTTGAGCTGGTGGCTAATGCAGAGAAAGCAAATCCCATCCCACTTAGAATATTGAGTCTAACTTTACAAATGAACATGACTTAACATTGAACAGGATTCACAGGTATATTGCACTCTTAATCCCTCAAAGCAGCACCGAGGGGAATAGTTCTGTGAAACAAATGACCATGTAAAAAATATGTCCTTTCTTTGTTTATTTAAATAGCAAGTCTAAATCACTTGTCCTAAAAGAAAAAACCACACCATAAAAACCAAACCAAAACAAAAACTAGAAAAGCGAGTGAGCCTCGCCTATTCTGTGAGCTGCAACGAAGCAGAGAGCAAGTAGGATGAGGCTTGAGCAAATGAAGGTTTGGTGTTACGCAGGACGGGACCGTGGACAGTGCTTCCTCTAATCCATGGAAGATGCCCATGGCCAAGCCCAGAGTAAAGTCAGCTAGAATTTAGGACTGTTACCCCAAGCTTGACATATAAACAGTTTAAGGGTCAGAGTATTGTGAACGTCTTGGAGCAATGCTAGCTGGGGTTTTAGACTGTGTTCATTTTTCATTCTGTTTCACCATATTGAAGATAATTTAAAACCAAATTTAATAACTGCCAAGTTGCAGCTTTGATTTTTTTCAGGCTCCCTCCAGAAGAAGAGATTGACTTTAACAACATCAATCAGAGACTCCAGAGAAAATACAAGTTTTAGGGCTTAAAACCGAGAGATTGGCTGTACTCAAAAGATGTTAAATGACAGATTTAGAAACACTTAAAGGCAATCAAGAAATGTCCCAAAGACCTCAGCTATATAATAATCAGGGTAGTACAGGGCAGGGCAGGGGATAGGGTCTAAATTAGGTTCTATACTGAAATCTAAGCACATTTGAACATTTTTAGAATACTGATGATATCAGCCACCAAGAATCTATTTGCATAAATACTCTAATGACCATCTGTTTTAGCTATTAACATCCATTCATTCTTTGTAAAAGAACACTCTTTCTTTTAATGGAGCCCACTGCTGCTTCTCAAGTTTTGTGGTTTTGGTGGGTTTGTTTCAGGGGCTTCAGTCAATCAGGGAAGCCCTTCTCCGTGGTTATAGTGAGTGGTTCAATATGGGCACATGACCAAATTCGGGCAACAAGATTCTGAACAGAATCTGAATTTGGTTTACCTTTGGAGAGAAAAGCTCTCTCTTTTCTGCTGCACTTACATGGTAGACTATGGTGAGATCTACAATTACTATTATCATGCCACGGTGAGAAGACGAACGAGTAAAGGAAAGCCAAGCAGTGTCCAGAGAAAAAGAAAAACCACTTTCTTTTTATCATTTTTGAGCCTCTAGACTAAGTCATGTCTGAAGCCCACTTATCCTTGAACTTAACAGATAAGAAAACCAATACAAACTTTTGGCTTAGGTCAATGCAGTTGGATTTCCTTTCACCTATCTCCAACAGAGTCCTAGCTGATGAAGGAATCTTCATATAAAAGTGTCCGGGACATTAACTTTTAATAAAAGTATTTCAGGGCTTCCCTGGTGGCACAGTGGTTGAGAGTCCGCCTGCCGATGCAGGGGACATGGG
>NW_006798376.1:1964115-1981228 GCF_000442215.2 Lipotes vexillifer
AAAAAAAAAAAAAAAAAAAAAAAGAGGGGAAAAGTTAAAAGGTATCTTGTTTACTATAAAAGCTGCTCTGTCTGGTATTTACCCCTGGGAGAGTTTTAGAAACCTGTATTTTTCACATCCATATAAATCTCCCTTTGGCCAGCCAGGATGCCAAGGCTAACACAATGACAACAGCTGGATGATGCTGAGATTAACTATGGAAGTTCTCAATCGTCAGTCTGAGAGAAAGTATTTAGCTCTCTGCCTTGTATACTTTCAGAGACAACAGTGAACACCTGTGCCCACCACAGCTTTTCTCTTTAGTCATGTGACTTCTAAAGCTGAGCAGCAGCGGCAGCAATAGAATCTTACCATCTGGGTGAGACATGACCACACCAGTATCTACGTCTCCCCAAAGCAGATAACCAAGCCCTCATTATATATTTATTTCAAATCACTTGACAATAGCAAATTATCAAAAAGATAACCCATGATTAGAGTGGTTTTAAAAGGTGTCAAATTCAAAGACTTAATCTGAAAAAGAGTGCCACCCACAATGAAAATATGAACATCACATAAATCCTCAGGTGAATGAGACAATCACAACTTCCCTTCAAAGCTGTAGAGTGAATTGTACAATCTCACAATCACCTAGACTCCTGCCTCCCAAATGTGTTCTGAGAACAATCATGAGTTGTCTGCATAAACATTTTCTTGGAGTACCTGGTAAAAAAAGATACATATTCATGAAATCTACCATCAGAGATTAGGATTCAGAAAGTTTTAAGTGATGTCAAGGAACTGTGTGTTTCCCAAGTATCCTAGGTGGTTGTGATTTCCACAGGGTTAAAGATAATAGATCTAGTGCAACCTCCTAATATGGACAAGGAGCTGTTCTTAAGGGTATTAAAGGAAAGAGAAGTGGTCTCTGTGTTCTGTCATAGACCACTGGAAATTATTTGAAAGGTACAGTTCACTGGTGCATGGGCAGTGGTTCATTGGGAACATCATCACTCAAGATTCACTGGGAAGCATCAACAGTGACTGGCTGACGTGGCAGCAAGTGACAATACTAACAGGAGTGATAGCAATAACAAAAACAATAGCATTGCCACCAAGAGTTGATGGCACTCAGAAATCATGCTAACAGCCAGCGGTGCCCAGTGAGAGAGGTGACACTAAGCAGAAAACCAGTGATGCCTAGCAACATTGGTAGACACTAGGAAGGAGAAGCAAGGCAGTAGGGGTGGCTGCTCACGGATGTATTAAGAGACATTCCACAGGTAGCTTTGAACTGGGTGAGTGTACTATAATCTTTTTAATCTCTTTAAAGTTAGTTGTCTAGTAGAAATTTTTCTTCTTGTTCACACCCATGATATTTTTGATAATCGCTTTTCTAACTTTTCCACTCTAGAGATTTTATTATTGTTAAAAATGTGAATTTATTTTATGCACAAAATATTGTATTAATCAATGTATAATTTTATACACCATATATAGTCATGCATACATCATAAGAATATAGAAATACCCCATAAATCAGTGCCTAACTAAAAAGCCGACTTTTAAATAAAACTAGGAGCATTTAAATCAATAAGCATACAAGACTTATAATGACAGAATAACTACATAGATATTTTAGTTCCTCTTCTTTCTGCCAGAAAGTACTACTACTAAGCAGCATTATTATTTCTAAACATCTTTCAGCTTCTGAAACTCATCATTATTCTAGTGTACAAGTGTGCACTGAGATGCATAAGCAGTTAAATATTTTGTGGTCCAATATCCTCATAATCAAAGGTAAGACAATAATAGAATTTTATTTCTTACTCACTTGAAATGTCCTTGAACTATCATAATTATCGACAACCTTGAAATATGAAAAATTTGATGACTCTGGAACCATGAAGCTACTGAAGATTCAATCCCTTTAAAATTGCATTGAGAACGAATCTGTTCTTCACACCATACTTTAAAGGAGCAGAATTAAGAGAAATATTAATAATTAATCCAAGTGTATAAAATCAGACTAGTTTCTTGACCTTTTACTGCAGCACTTAATTTTGGAGAGCACATTGTTCAGCAATACATTTATGCACTTTTTCAGTGCACAATATTTGAAATTTAAAATCCCCACCAAAAAATAGCATTTTGCTTCTCAGAATCACTCTTGGAGAACATACTCATCTAAATACATGAAAGCCTAAGAAAGAAAAAAAAAATAAAACCTAGAAATGTGATTGGGGTGATACGATGACTGAAATTAAAGAGAACAGATGAAGAATAACAAATCAACACATGCTATTTTCATTATCGATGGGTACGAAATACATACGTTCCAGAATTCTATCTTATGATATGCTGCATTTCTTTTATAAGTTAGAATTACTGTATTTTTTTTTTTTTTTTTTTTCGGTACGCGGGCCTCTCACTGTTGTGGCCCCTCCCGTTGCTGAGCACAGGCTCCGGACGCGCAGGCTCAGCGGCCATGGCTCACGGGCCCAGCCGCTCCACAGCATGTGGGATCTTCCCAGACCGGGGCACGAACCCCTGTCCCCTGCATCGGCAGGCGGACTCTCAACCACTGCGCCACCAGGGAAGCCCCCAGAATTACTGTATTTTTAAACCTAACATTATATATATCATCTAGCCCAACTTCCTCTTGCTATAGGAATAAAGAACACACCTTAAAAAGTGACAATATAATTTTTCAAGTTCTTAACAGTAATTATAAAAATAAAAGGTGAACAAATGAGAAAACATAATAAAACCTCTTAGTTTAAAAACTGAGGAGGAGCATCGTTTAGTTATATCTGTATCTCAACCTGGCCCAGGCTTTTAAAATGGCCCTGTTCTCTCCCATTCAAATCTTGGTTCAAATTACTGCAGATAAGCATTCCCTGCCCATCCTCTGTAAGGTAGTAGTGCCATCCAGAATGCTCCCCTTATAGATTTATCACTATCTGAAGTTGTTCTGTTTATTTCTTATTTGTTTGCTTCCTAACCTTAATCATCTCCTTCCCTCTTTTCACCCTACTAGAATTTAAGCTCTGTGTGAGCAGATCCCTCATCTGCTTTGTCCACAGCTCTGTCCCATCATCTGGTCCCAGCATGAGTTCAGGCAGTGGACACTTAACCAAAAGCATGATGGGAACTTCGGGGAGAAATTACTGACAGCCGTGGCTCCTGCCACCAGATGTACACACACCTATGGGTATTTTATCAAATTATTTTAGGGAATTCACAGGTTCTCTGAAGCCAAATCAAGGACCTCATGTTGAGGCCATGATGGTGGACCTTAGTAGGCACTTGACAAATAAATGAATGAAAGAAAGAATGAATGAATGAAGTGTTCCCAGCATTACAAAAGCTGTGTAAAGCTACATAAATATGCACATTAGGGCTTCTATTATATCAAAGTAATCATTTCTCTTGATTAACAGATTGGAAATGTCTGTCTTAGTCTTTCCAAGGAGAAGGGTCGCCACCTCTTTATTCAGACTTGAGCCTCTTCCCTATAACATTCTGCAAAAAGTAGTTATTCTGATGACTAATGACCAAATAGGAATGATCATGTAATTTCCGAGAAGGAAAGTTTCAAAAAGGACAAAGGATCAGTTCTTTATTCACACCAGATAGGCTACTTAGGGTCTACTTTGTGGGAAAGCAAAGAAATTGAAGGAGGAAGGGGAGAAGGAAACAAGAGGGGGTGATCACCTGAAGAATTCATACCGCCTCATTTTATTGAAACACATCATTGATCTCGGCTTCAGTGTCACCTCCTGGGAGTCCTTCCCTGACCATTGTCTCTAAAACAGTCACCACCAACACCACTTCCTGTGCTGCCATGCTCCATCTCCACCTTCATTTTTTTTGCCAACTAGTATTACTTCCTGAAATTGTATTATGCCCTTTTTTTTTTTTTCCTTACTTACTTTTCCTCCCTGAAAATATAAGCTCCACTGGGGCAACTTCGTTTCACGCACTACTGTATCACAGGGCCTAGATATGTACCAGACTCACAGAAGGGGTTCAGTAAATTTTTGTTCAAAAAAAGAATGAATATGGGTAGGATTGGTCCCAGGGCCACCTATTTTCAATGCCAATGCCTTCCCTTCCCTATGATACTACATATACTGCAGCCACTGCAGTGGAAGAGCCCATTTCATTTATCTTGATTAAAAGCACTGTATCTTACCCAGTTGAAGCATGCTGTCTTACCTCTCAGAAGCAAATCTACAAATAAGCCAGAGAGTGAAAATACAGTGAAAAGGGAAAAAGCCACAGAGGGAATTAGAGGAAATTCAGGTTAGTGTATGTAAGATTTTCCAAAGAGGAAAAAAAAAAAAAAGTTATAAAAGGGGAAAAAGTAGAAAATGGAAAAGAGCCAGGGATGATTCATAATTGGAGATGTTGTGAGGGGAGGTCATACATAACTGTTCATGCTGTGTTCATTTTCTCTGCCAACAAATATATATTTTTGTGAATTTTAAAGAAGTCCCTTGAAAGATTCCTTGCTGGTCCCTGCCAGCCCCACCAGCTGAAAGCTCCTCTGCATCAGCCCTTTGTCTCAGGTCCTCTGACATTTCCAATGGGTTGGAGTCCTCATCCTGTCTCCTAGAATACACCACTACCTGCTTGGTCTGCTGTTTCTGTTTCCTGATGGTTCCCGCTAGCTTCGAATTCCAGGAGAAGGGCTTCAGAACTCTCCACGTCTGTGCATCACTGGGCCTCAGCACTGTCACCCCTGTCTATGTGCACTGCTACTGGTGATTGCCCCACCACGCCAATCAATGCACTCCCGCTCTCTCTCACTGTGCTCACGACCAACTACAGCTTCATCCCCCTCTTTCCTTCTCAGTTCCTCCATTTTTGCAGCTTACTGGTCTCACTCACTGCAGGGCAGAATCAAGCCATCACATGTAACCCTCACATTAACTTGTCTTGATTGAAATAAAATATACCACTTAATGGATCCTCTGCCTATGGGTGATGTCTTCTTAAAGAAAAGGTGTCTCTCCCAATGTCCTGAACAGAATATGCAAACCAAAGCCATGGAATTAGTATTAATGAGAGCTGAGGAAAGTTTAACTTCATTTTTCACTAAAAAGGAATAGAAACAGAAGAGAGAGTTGTGAAGCTAGGAAGACCTACTATACAAATTCTGCTGCTTTCTGTTCTAAAAGACCTTTTTTTTTTTGAGAATACATGGAAACTATTTCTTGAAAGAGCACATCTTTCAACTAGAAGCCCATTGTTCATTGTAACGGAAACTTAGTAAAGGTTTAATAAAGGAAGATTTTTTAAAAATCCACAACACCGGAGCCTCACACAAAATACAGTATAATACATTATTTTGTCTGTCTCAGCTATACAACTGTAAGGCTACAAAACAATACCAAAAGGATCTTTTGAAAATATCTTCTATAAACATGTTCCTGTGGCATGAACTCTGGAAACATAATAAGCCTCTAGTTATTTATGAAATTGTTGGGACAGAAATGAGATACTGATTTGTACTTTTGCTCCCAAGTTGATAATGAGAACATCCGTCTTTAGAAAATGCATAAGCATTATACTCGGACGTTTTTTGTAGGAAGTGTCTTCAAACACATCTCAATAATAAAAACTACAAAGTCTTGATAGTACATCAGAAAGAATTATTTTAAAATACATTTGCAGGGCTTCCCTGGTGGCGCAGTGGTTGAGAGTCCGCCTGCCGATGCAGGGGACATGGGTTCGTGCCCCGGTCCGGGAAGATCCCACATGCCGCGGAGCGGCTGGGCCCGTGAGCCATGGCCGCTGAGCCTGCGCCTCCGGAGCCTGTGCTCCGCAACGGGAGAGGCCACAACAGTGAGAGGCCAGCGTACCGCAAAAAAAAAAAAAAAATACATTTGCAAAATGCAATAAACTCATTTCAATAATTTGCAAGCCAGTGTTATACAGAGGCAAGTCAAACTTGAGTTTTAGCCCTGGCTGCACCAGGTGACAGTTTTGTGTTCTTGGGCTGTGTTCAACCTCTTTGAGCCTCAGTTTCCTAGTACATAAAATGGTCTTAATAATAATGTCTTCACAATGTCGTTGTTGGGAGAATTAACCAATCTGGGGCCTGACATGCAATAAATACTAGTTCCCTTTTCCTTTATGAGCCATATAAAAGTTTTTGTTTTAAGGTATTTCTTACTTTATAACAAATAATGTAAATTCATATACTTTTTTCACTGGATTTCATTTTGTAGCTCTTGATTTAATATGAGCAATTTGAAAAATTCTCCTTGTTTCGTGCTACCTGGCGTAGAAAATTTATAAATATTTTATTTCCAAATCATTTGTATTATAGTCCAGCATGACAGTCAAATCTCTTTCTTCATGCCTTGGCATTTTTATATCTATGTATATAAGTCTAGCAGATACAGTTCTGTTTAGAGAGGCACTATGTTTATAAACCGGTTGTTTAGAATCAAGAATTAATTTCCCTGTTGAAATGACTGCATAAAACCAGACTCAGGGGCCGTGTGCAAATATTTACTGAACCTATACTTCAGTTGATATTAAAAATGACATTGGGTTTTGACTTAACCCAACATCTGGGCTGGGGTCTTGAGTGGATGGTACAAGGGTAGCTTGTCATAGAGTGTGGTGAGTTATATCAACTCTTTTACTTAACAGGTTAGACATAGGTCCAACTTAAAAGTAGGTGGATTATTCTTGGCATAATCTTATCCTTGCTTATGGACACCATCTAGACCTTCCAAGGCTCCCGTGTACTTAGGCATAAGGTACACCCCGTGAGTTCACCACCTTTCAACTGAGGTACCCACCATCTAGTCCCACCATCCTAAATGCTCCACGGTCTCAAATTACCAGTCTCTAATTTACCCCCTCACATGCTCACTGCCTCATTGCCATTGATCTCAGTCAAAGCTTAGGAGAGCCCCAGACTGATTCATAAACATGCAAAAATATAAAGGGGCGATAGTTCTAGGACCCTTAAAAACCTTTTGCTGCTTTCAAAACTATAAACCTGCTCACCAAAAGTAATTATCTAGTTGGTACAATTGCAGGCAATGTAACAAAGGGGAAGCAATTTTTTCCTTATTGGGAAAAGCTCTATTTCCATGGAGCTAGTAGGCTATTTTCATCTCAAAGCAGGTAAGCCCTGGCTAGTAATCTGTCTCCCCAAAGGTAGTTTTTCTTCTTATAGTTCCTATGTTTTCTCTGATTCTTCACCTTTTAAAGCTCTCTGTTTTTGTTGGCTTGTTTGTTTGTTTATTTGTTAACAATAGCTTCCAAAATGGCAGCCGTGATGGTCCCAGCAGTGGGAGCTTTTTGTTTGTGCTTTCTGCGGGACTGGGAGATGGAAAGTGGGGGACAGAAGAGACTGTTTATAATATTGGTTATTTGTAACTAAGAGATTTCGTTTTTTCTCCTTGCTAAGAAGGAAGATGCGTCTGTCCTTGTCATTCAGCCCAAGGGAAAATAAAGGTAGAAGTCCTTGGGTTTAAAAGTTTAGTCGTCAAAATGGGTACCAGGGGGTTTACCTTTTTGTATTATTTGTAAAACAAATGTAGTTCACACACACAAAATCTGAATGGAATCAAATGAAACTTATGAAATGTGGAAGCTGTCTCCATTGGGAAATGTTTGCTAGAAGAATATAAACTAGTTTTTAATGGGGAGTTTCAAATACATTTTGCTTTTTAAAAATTCTGTATTATTTAAATGGTCTCCAATTGAACAAACTGTAAATTCACAGCGGCAGCACTTAAGGAGACAGTTAATGTCATTCGCCTTCAGTTTGGCCCCAGCTTGTTCTCCCTTGTGGATTCTTTCTTCTCTCTTTGGTCCTTAAATGTTGGAGACTTTTAGAGCTCAATAATCTGCCTAATTCTCCTGCCACAAACTCCCTAAGCACGTTTTACTATTCCTGGAGAGTCAGTTCCCGCGATATGCTGGTAATTTCCACATCTACATACACAACCCAGCTATCTCCTGAGTTGCAGGCACGTATGCTAAGAGCCTTCTGGATGCGTCTCTCAGAACCTCAGATTCAACCAGCACAAAATCCTGCCTTCCTCATTGAGTCATGTGCTTGTTATATTTTCTACTTTGCTGAATTTAACCACCATCTTTCCCACGGTTATGGAACTAGAAACCGAAGAATCATCCCTGCTATTTTTCTCACCTTCTACTCCATGATCAAAACATGTCAGGTTCGCAGCCTGTCATGTCACTTCAGTTTTTGGGAGCCTCTGGTTCAAAGTGTTGGCGTTACATCACCGTGCACTCTGTTTAAAACTCTTTGGAAGAGTAGTTCTCAATTAGCTGCTCATTAGAACCACTGGAGAAGATTTTAAAAAATACTAATACCTGGGCACCATTCTGAGAAATTAATTAGTCTGAGGTGGGTTCAGTCGTGGAAAGTGCTTAGAAAGTTTCACATAATTCTAATGAGTGGCCAGTGTTGAAATCCACTGCTTTAGAAACTACCCCCTCCTCTCAGGATAAAGCCCAAATTCTGTTGTCTAATTACTAAGACCCCCTCACAATCTGGTCCATACCAATTTCTGCAGCAGCATCTCTTGTCACTGCCCTCCTGCGCCCATCATGGGTGCCTTAAATTACAGAATATCAGACAATTTAAACCATTTTTGTACTTGAGGCTTTTCCTCTCTCGCTTTAGTGCCTTTGCATATGCTGTTTCCTCTGTCTGCAATACTCCTTTATTTCCTTACCTGGATCATCTTTACATGCCTTTTCCTTAACTCTAAGAAGCCTTGCCTGTCATATCCCAACGAACCCAAGGTAGATTAGATGCCCTCTTCTATAGCCTTATGGGTCTCATTGTTTTGGGGCATTTGTTCCTCTGGGTTGTGTTACGAAGTTTCCTTCTCTGACTCAGTTTGTGTACCTTTATTTCTGTCTCACAAAGCTCCTGACACAGCAGCTTTTTTACATGTGCTCATCAAGCACTGTGTGAATATCTATAAGAACATATAAAATTGAATTATATTTTTTAATTGATTTCCATTTAGAAATAAAGGTATCTGTATCATGTCAACATTTCAAATCCATTAGAGTATTTTCACCAATTTTCAAACTCAGACTCACTAGCCTTAAGCTCATTCCCTTTGCATTCAATTCACCATACTGCAAGGAAACATTACTCAATGCTATTCAAAGATGTTTTCCAAAAGCAAAATTAGAAATCCATTATTTTCTTTTGAAATGACTTTTTTTTTTTTTTTAATTTATTTATTTTTGGCTGTGTTGGGTCCTCGTTTCTGTGCGAGGGCTTTCTCTAGTTGTGGCGAGCGGGGGCCACTCTTCATCGCGGTGCGCGGGCCTCTCACTGTCGCGGCCTCTCTTGCTGTGGAGCACAGGCTCCAGACGCGCAGGCTCAGTAACTGTGGCTCACGGGGCCAGTTGCTCCGCGGCATGTGGGATCTTCCCAGACCAGGGCTCGAACCCGTGTCCGCTGCATTGGCAGGCAGACTCAACCACTGTGCCACCAGGGAAGCCCTGAAATGACTTTTTAATAGAAAAAATGTATTAACAGAAGTGGGGTTTACCAATATATGGGGGCATAAAGGTAATTTTCAGAGTCTGGCTTTTGTCTTTAACTCAAAACTGCCTATGAAATTAAAATTATAAACTTTAAGAAATAAGAGCTGGGGAAAATGATGATAGACAATAAAGGCAACTTACTAATGTAGGAATAAAACACAGGACTTTATCTTGACCAGTGTAGCCTTCTGATGAACAAGGATGCCATGGCCAATACTTCATTTACCCTTCATACTCCGAGGTAACCTCAACTTCCAGGATGCTGTCTATAGAATTTAATTTCAATTTTACTTTCAGAAAGTCGAAGTCACGCAATGACTTGACAATGGCATTTGGGTGTCCAATAATGGCAAGTGATAATGCCACAGCACCAGTAACAGAACAAGAGCCGCCACCATTCTGCTGAAAGCCTTGAGGGGCAGGTACTGTGGAAGGCAGTGTAGGGAGTATTCCTAACTCTCAAAGCTGGTCATGGCAGAGACAGCTCTCTTCCACCAAAAGTTTTAGCTCCCCTATCTACAGCAGTGGGGTGCCCTGCCCAGGCCCCTCTGCAGTCAGGTGCAGCAGTGTGACTGGAATGAAGTGCAAGCCTTCCAAGATTGGCACGTAATAACCTTTCATTCAATATTTCTCCTTTTTTTTTTTTACTGTCAGGCATCAGAAATAGATTTTTGACCTTTTAAGGTGTGTGCTTAAGATGGCAACAGCCACTGTGTGGAGAAGGTCTGTCCTGACATCTGTTCAAATACTCGATACTCTTGCATGAATGAGAGAAATCAACTTCTATAGGGTTTAGCACTGATGCTTTGGGATCTCTTTCCTACTGTAGACAGCATTACTCTAACTATTAAGCGGCAAAATGCTGTATTCTAATTTTAAGGCTGGGGAAACTGAGGTTCAGAGAGAAAGGCTAGGAGACACAATGTTTCAAATACAATCAGAATGATTATTACTTTCTTCTCTGAATTTTCACCTCAGGGTAATATTTTTAGTGTGTATTAACCAAACTTCAATGGGAATCGAAATCAAAGTCAGAATGTATATCAGTAGACATGAAAGTTAAAAGGTAGTATTATATCCATTAACAAGTTCTCAAAAGTCCACAGGATATAGAAAAGGTGAGAGCAGCACAAGGTCTCAAGGATGACCAGGGTGATGAATACTTTGAGGTAGTCATTCCAAAGCAAATTTGTAGTTAAAAGGAGCAAATACTTTCACTTCAGTGTAAACAACTGGAAAGCAAAATTTACGTGACCAGGAAGGTAGAAGGAGAAATTTTCACCAAGCATCTAATATAAGGAGGACATTGATTTGCTATTTTATTTAAAACTCACCACACACTTAGGAAGAGACATTCCCAATTAACAGATGTGGATGCCGCATCTCACAGAGGCTGGGAGAGTGGCACGTGTTCATAGCTTTGGGAAAGGGAGAAGCTGGGATTGAACACAGCTCTGACACGCTCACATGCCTCATCCTGTCTACTTTGGGAAACCATTACTCAAATCTGGGGCTCAAGCACCTGAAGGGTTAGGTAGGAAGTATAAATACACGAAGCAGACCAGATAGAGAACGGTAATGTACAAAGGTTCACATGACTCATCTGACCAGGGGCCCCCAGATCCTCTCCGCCAGCCAGATATTATCATGCAGAAATACAGGTTCTGGGTTGCCATGCTATCTAAGTTTTAGAAGTCAGAAACCTGCTTTTTTTTTTTTTTTTTTTGGCATGCGGGCCTCTCACTGTTGTGGCACAGGCTCCGGACGCGCAGGCTCAGCGGCCAAGGCTCACGGGCCCAGCCGTTCCGCGGCATGTGGGATCCTCCCGGACCGGTGCACGAACCCACGTCCCCTGCATCGGAAGGCGGACTCTCAACCACCGTGCCACCAGGGAAGCCCAGAAACCTACATTTTTATGGGAGATGTCCCAGTTTTTAAATGCTGACAACTAGTTACATTTTACTGGGCTGGCCCCAAGCACATCTTTGGGCTGGACCAGGTCTAACAGCTGTTAGTTTGCAGCTTCTGATGTTAACGGTCATTCATACCAGCAGCAAGAAATATAGCTTTTCAAACTCTAAATGTGAACCTTAATGCTTGGTAAGACTCCAAACCCAATGAAATGGAGTCAAAGGCACTTTTTGATGAGTCAAAAAGAAAAAAAAAGAAAAAAAAAGTAAATTCAACTTTATGCTTGTTGATGGAAAAAGTGAGCAGCTGTGTACTTCCTGCCTGCCTATCACAGTACAGGCTAATTATGATGAGTACTTGCAGTTTAAACTAAGGTGAACCTAGGATTCGAATACAAATCATAACAATATTACAGTATTATGGGGTTGCACCCACAGCAGAATCAGGGCTTCTGGTTTACTTTCACATGGATCCTGTTTAGCCTAAGCCAGTTTTCATTAGAAGGGAGCAGAATCCCTATGGAAACACTAGGAACAATTCCATCTAATTAAAATGCGAACAACCCACACAGAGGCTGGGTTGGGTCCTCTGAGACTGCCAAGACTGAGTGGATTTCCTGACGCCTGCGATTCCAGATGTGCACCCAGCGGGGAAAGAGGGCGGAGAGCCCCATAACACAAGCATGCACTCCTCTGTCCTGTTCACTTCTCATTCTCCATTTCTATTCAATTTTACTCTAGGGGCATTCACTCACAACCCCTTAAAGTGGAGGAGGGCCTCTGGCTAACCCAGATCACTTTGAATAAGTCTACAGAATAACAAGTGAAATCAATATTTGAACTTTCCTAATCATATTAGACCACAGATTTTTAAATCTCTTAAAAATATTCTGTGAGAGTAAAAGCTATCTAGATCTGAGAAACCTATTTAATGTTAACTGCCTCTGGCAAAGCTCAGGGCGTAGACAGTACATCCTACATCCATAATATTACTAATATAAGCATATCTCACTTTACAGGATAGAAACTGTCTACGAAGTTGGTTACAAAGAGATTTTCTATAAGCAAACCCAATTTCCCCTTTGGACTTTACTACACAATTTGAGCTCTGTATCCATGGGGGCGGGGGGAGGAAGTAAAACACATGGAACTAAACACCTGTGGCAAGGAAAAAATTTAGATAATGGCCAGGCTCAAAAGGATTGCAGAAAAAGTTGTATTTCTTCTTGAATGAGAAAAAGTAAGCAATTAACTAACTTTTCTACTCCTCCCACCATCTACAGTTAAATATAGCTTTTCTTCCTATCATAGATGTTTCTTAAGTCTGGCGATCCCCTTGATGACAACTTAATGGGTATATATAGGAGACCTAAGCCCTCAGCTCAGTCCCATCAGGAACCACCTTGGTGATCTTGAATGAATTTAGCGCCTCTAGGCATTCATTTTTCATTGACAAAATGACAAGGTTAAGAAGGAGGGTCTCTAAAATCTTTTAAAAGCCAACAATTCTCATTTCTAAGAAGGAACTAGAACTCACTCTTCTTCTGCCCGAATATTTTGTAATGTTCACTAGAATTATTGGAATATTATGTTTTGCTGCTGCTTGTAACTTCCTAGTCTCGATTCCTTGACTTTTGACAATTCCCGATTTTCTCAAAGTTCCATGACCAGGAGGGAGTGGAGAGCTCTGGATACCAACAGGGTGAGCAACGGAGTGCACTTGCTGCAGATCGCTAGGAAGCTCACAGTCACGGGAAGACCATCTGGAACTGGTTTTTCTGAGCGAGGAAAACACAGGACAATGAAGGGAGAAGAAAGACGGAAATACTGAGTGCATGAATCTCGGAGATGTATCCATGGTTTTCCAAATTGTTGGGGATTCCAGGAATCACTCACTTCCCGATCCAGACTCCAAATCCTTCCAATTAATGTTATGAACTTGATTTTAGTGAGTGGTTTGGAAATTCTATAAACCTGATTCACTTTAAAGACTGTATACATCTTAACTATAGAAAGGTACTTGAAGACATAAAATATCTAAAAACTAAATATTTGAGATGAACCTCTACCAAATTACTCTCAAAGATTCCAAGATGAATAATCAGAGCCTTGTTATCATGAAGATAATCTGTACTTTACCAATTAGTATAATTTTCCCACTGAATAGGTTGCTAATCAATATTTTAGCCATCCCTAAATATTTCTATCATGAACTTTGTCCATTTAATGCAAAGTGAAGTCTGAGTACACCTTACAGATCAAGTTATAATGATGTATCAATACTATAAAACTAGTCTCCCACTCTATAACTGTAAATTATCAATAAGCATGAATGCCCAGGGGATAATTGAAAAACCTTGATAACTTAGCCTGAGCTGCTCTGAGCAGATGTAGTTAATGTAACAGACAATCACAATAGTGACCTGCTTCACCTCAAGCTGTGGGCAGCCTCTATGATTTTCTATGTGCCAAAGTGACACATGTTAGAAAGCCCTGATCCAAACTATGCATTAAAATGTTGGATCTAACTTTAAATTATGCATCATCTTCATAAAGTAGCATTTGATTCCCTATATTGGAAAACAGCTTAGTATACGAAACGATCCAAAGGAAATAAATTATTAGGGATGAGCACAAAGATTCAGATATATATTACAGATGCATATTGCAGAAATATTTAACAGTGAAAATTGGAAGTAACCTAACACTTAAAAACATGGAGTAAAACTGTATTTTTATTGGATAGCTATTAGCTATGTGTGTGCGTGTGTGTGTGCGTGTATGTGTATAACATTTTCTTTATCCATCCATGAACAGACATGTAGGTTGTTTTTATGCCTTGGCTATTGCAAATAGTGCATGAACCAGATATTTAATGATCCTTGTTCTTTGGTCTGCCAGTGTTCGTTTCAATCAATCCCACACACGGCCACCACACAAATCTTCCTAAAGCACAATCTGATATGTCACTCTGCCCACCAGCCTTTTAAAGGCTCCCCACTGCCTATTAAATGAAATTCAAGCTCCTCAGCGTGACAGTGGGCCCCTCAGAGCGCAACCTGTATTTCCACACTTATTTGCCACTAGTCACCCACCGCTGCACTCCAGCACGCGGTTGCCTAAGTTTGGTCACCATAGCAGCAGCAGCGGCACCACCTGGGAACTTGTTAGAAATGAAAATTCTCTGTCCACACCAACCTACTGAGCCAGAAACTCTGGGAGTCAGACTCAGGGAGCTGATGCATTCTGAAGTTGGAGAGCCACTGCTCTAACCAAACTGTAGTTCCTTAAATATATCCAATACTTCCCTAAATTAATACTTTTCCTAGTGTTGTTCTCTTACCTGGATGTGCAATTTCTTCCTTATCTCCAGGTGAGTAAAAACCCAACAAACCTTTCAGGTCAAAACCCAGTATCAACTCAACTGTCCGCTCCCTGGTGTCCTCAACCAGAAATGACCACTTTATTCTTTGAACTGTCATTGCCTGTATCCTTCTTGGAGCATTTACTGCAGTTTCTTCTGATATATGGTTATCCGCATATTTCTTATCTCCTCTGCTAGAGTGTAGGCAACATGAATTCTGTCAAATTTCTACAAGATACAGGGCCATATAGTCACAAAGAAGGTACTCCACATGTATCTGTCCAAAAAAAAAGCAACTATTGATCAGCATTTAAGATCACTGAACTTAGTGTAAATAAAAATATGAGACTCCCAGTCAAATTTGAATTTCATATAAACAAATAATGTTTTTCTAACTAGGTCCAAATATTCCATGGGACAAATTTGTATACTTATATGGAAAAATTATTTGTTATCTGTAATTGAAATTTAACTGAGCATCCAGTATTTTATCTGATAATCCTATCACTGTTGTTCATATTTACTTTGTCTTAATTCAGGTTTACCTTCTTGCTAGTCATTCTCTAGGAAGTATAATCAAGAATCTTTTTAATAAAAAACCTTATAAACCCAAATAAATGTTTTCCTTTAAAAAATCACTTTGGGGCTTCCCTGGTGGCACAGTGGTTGAGAGTCCGCCTGCCGATGCAGGGGACACTGGTTCGTGCCCTGGTCCGGGAAGATCCCACGTGCCGCGGAGTGGCTGGGCCCGTGAACCAAGGCCGCTGAGCCTGCGTGTTCGGAGCCTGTGCTCCGCAGCGGGAGAGGCCACAACAGTGAGAGGCCCGCGCACCGCAAAAAAAAAAAAAAAAAAAAAAAAAAAAAAAAAATCACTTTGGAAACACTTGTACTTATTCACTGATACTGATGTTGCTCAAAATATGTTTGAATTACTTTTTAAATTGTATGCAAAACTCTCCTATTGGTTACATGAGAAAATCAGCCTCATTATCTGAAACCTGTGCATTTAAAAAATACACCAAGTGTATTACTATTTTTATAGCTTACTTGATTTTTCAGCATTGACATCCAATATCATTTACTCTTTTTGAAGGTCAAATTTATCTTGAAAGGCTTACTACTTGCTACCACTGAAAATAATTTCAAAATATACTTAGGGCTTAAAATGGCAATTCCCTTACAAACATAACTATTCATGAAAGTCCACTGGATTAAATATATAAGCTTCCAAGATGTTAATACAAAGATGTTATTCAAAGAAATGTGTCGAGTCTGGTTCTCTTTACTTTTTTAAAAACTCACATTTCCTTATAATCACTCCTTCCCTAAGATTCCAGACTTCACCTATGTCACATCCCCATGCCACCAAATATTAATTCCCTTTGAAGCAAAACCCAAATGCCATGGGTTCTTCTCAAAGACCTCCGTAGATAAGCAAAATAAAAGCCTTGCAGCCAAACCAAGTAACAGTTACTCTGTTTGCCACAGAACACCATACATACATATGTGATATCAGTACGTGTTTTTTAGCTACATATCACATTTTATTTCCATGAGTATGCATATTATTATTTACATATTTATTTATATCTCTTCTTTGAGATCAGAATACTGTGAAAATAGGAACTTCTTTACCTGCTGAAACAGACTTATATAGGACATGGTATATAATAAATGAAGTCAGAGAAGGCATTTATAATCAACATTTTAGCAATTTGTTTTCTACCCCACTGTAGTTAAAATCCCTGGAGCATACCCAATCAACTTATTGGATCCAACTTTCAAATATATTTAACAGAGGATTTACTTATGCTCCTGAGATACTCCAGGTTCAAAGCTATTTGGCACATTGTTGTTCACCTCTCCCAGTCTCACAGATGGACAGAGAGGGGGCCAAAGAGGGATGGCATAAGTTACTGATAATACTCTCCTTTCTTCAAAAACAAAATGAATCAACATGACATGTGGTAGAGGTTACAGGAAAATAACTTGAAGCTTTCTGGAATTTGGAATTGAGAAACTGATTTTCAAAGGAAATTTCCACATCAATGTTCAGCTCTTTGGGGCTGTTGTTTGAGTTCACTGATCCCAATAATAATACATTAGGGGCTAACATATTCTTTGAGAATAATCCCAAAGAGATGTGACACTGAAAGAGGATTTTAACAGGTGATACCTTAATCATTCCAGCAACCCCTATATCTTTTCTTTCAACTCCACAAGAGGGTTTTCATAGGTTGGTACCTTTCTCATTCTATCAGCACTGGATTTATTCTTTCATGAATCAGCAGGA
>NW_006798376.1:1981289-2018821 GCF_000442215.2 Lipotes vexillifer
GGAAGTTAAAATCTCAATTCCTGTATCAATTAGCTGTACTTATGAAATAAATCACCAATCATTTTTTCATATACTATACACACACACACACACACACACACACACACACACACACATAGTAGCTTTGAATAAGAAAAAATCCACTTGAATTGCATGAGTATATGCAGATAGCAAGATTTTATTCCTCCTTTTTTTTCTACGATAAAAGCAGTTCCAAAAGCACCACTCTCCCAAGGTTTTTAACCTGATGGTACACACAGCCATGAAGGGTTAATTAGAGCAAGAGTTGACCAACTGGGACAGCCAAAAATATCTACCACCGAGGCAGAAAGAGTTACAGTTAAAGAGAGCAAATCCAGCCAGACAGGTACAACTAAGAATCCAGAAAAATTTGAACAGGCAAGTTACGGGTATCGGGGATATCACAACGAAACAGAGAGGTTCTGAACAGCAATTAAAATTTTAGACTGAGCCAATGAAGATTAAGGAAGGCAGCCAGTTTAGTATCAGTGAAGTCTGTTAAATAATGGAAGACACCAAACAATGTAAGGCCAATCCTATAAAGATTTGGTTCCTGGGCATGCATTTTAGATACAGTAGACTAGGCAGAAAACAAATGACTAAAAGTGGAATACAAGAAGAAGACTGTCTCAGGAAAAACAAAGAACCTCTGATACCAACACTAGATTAGTGACAAGATTAAAACCCAAAATGTGGGCCTTTTGCTATGTCAAATTCTCCTCTTTTAATCCAAGAACTTCATGTGCAAACTGGGGATAAAATGGAAATAGTTAAGGGAAATGGTGAAATTCAAAAGCAGAGAAACAAACAGAGCATCAGATTACTAATAAACATCAACAGCCCTGCCAGAGAACTCAACCAAGCTCTCAAAAAATAATATTTGGTAAAGATGTCTGATGGTGTCGTGCATTAGTCAAGAACTTGCAAGTTGGTGGTCTTCAGGTCACAGATGTGTTTTGCTTGGTTTTTTTGCCCATACATTATTTTTTTAAATAGAATTAGCCTATAGCATAAAGAATTCAGGATATTTCTCAATAACAAAGGAATCTGTCTTCTTTTCAAAAAACAAAAAAACGAAATTCTGATAACACTGGCTTCGAATTTCCATAGGCCAACACTTTGTTGGGCAGCTGACCTCCTAAAGAGGGGATCAGTTTTACAACAGTCCCACCTTCACTCATGTATTTCCCCTGCCAAGTCTAATAGACATTTAAGTTTGCAACCCTTGCTTCAAAGGATAGTGAGACTTCAAAGAAGCTTTAGGGGCTAGTGTACTCCATATACACCATCAAGGAGCATATTCCTGAAACATTCTTTGCACTGGATCAAAAACAAGAAGAAACAAAACTTGATCTTCACCCAGAGTAAGTGAGATAAGCCTAGGCCACACTGGCCATAGACACGTGCCTAGGAATTCTTCTTGGTTGTGTAAATGTTGGCTTTGTTTCAACAGTTATATTGTTTATAACTGAAAGTGTTGAAAGTTTATTCATTATTTTAAATTTCAGCTCTTGGGATCCCTTTTGGAAAACAAAATATGGTGGAAAAATAGGATGTGTGTTTTTTTCTTGCAATTATTTCACAACACTCCAAATAGAAGTAATCTGGAGAAATGCAGATATTTGATTTCAGGCTCCAGGAATATCTCAGAATCTAGTAGTGTAGCAAGCCAAAAATTTTCCAGATTTAATTTACCAAAACTTAAAAAACAACTCTTGATTTTTCTCTGTGAAATCTGATGATCCATTGAAAACAATACTAAAGCTTTGGATAAAGGGACAGCATATTAAAATAATGGCCTGCTGAGCAATTTCCAAATGCTCTGCATTTGTATTTAATAGCATCCTCCTTTGAGAGTCCAAAAGAAAAACACTTTATCTCTTGTCTTCAAAAGGACTTGGGAAATACTCCAATCCCTTGAAAATTTGCTGAGGAACATTTGCCACTTCTTGTTTATATATGCCAGTTTAAGTTATGACATATTTTGTAAGCTGCTGAGTTTTAAAGAAAGAACAGCACAGTTCTTATCAAATAAGAAACAGACACAGAGTGTTCTTGTCTTACATACTATGATAGTTGCTGGAATTCACTTTCTAAATATCCTCCCTTAGAAAAGAAATCAAATTAGTTTTCTGTTGGCTAAGTCTCACCTAAACCATTTTTAGGGTTCATATAATTTCTCAGTGACCAAAAATTGTCAGTACTTGTACAGATAAATATAATCATATCACATTAATTTTGGACTTGGTATTTGCTCTTAATCCTCGATAATCTCCGTGAGCAGAGTTGATTTCTGATGGCTCAACCCTGGAGAGTAACACTCCCTGCAGAGGTGGACATTTCAGCAGAAAATTAGAGCAATCTATATCTCAGCACATGAATTTTTTCAGGGAATGCTTTCAAAGCTACTACATCTTCCCAGTCAGTAACCCTATTGTGGAAACACATCATATATATGTACGTATCTATCCAGAATACCATATATTCCCTAGAGAAGCTATCAAAATTATCAGTACAACTCAAAGGAACAAGAAGAATTTTTTAAAATTGTGGTACAGAATGAAGAAAACATCTAGGAGAGTAAAATATGCACACTGACAGATCTTCAAAAGGGATTAAATGGTAATTTGGGTACAATGGAACACTTCATAAAAATGTTTATTGATTTAATATCTAAGCATCAGGACACAAAATAAAAATAGCAATGTAATAAATGCTTTCTATTCCATGGGATACCTTTTTTTCTTTTTTGGCCGCATTGGGTCTTTGTTGCTGTGTGCAGGCTTTCTCTAGTTGGGGCGAGCGGGGGTTACTCTTCATTACAGTGTGCGGGCTCTAGGCATACCGGCTTCAGTAGTTGCAGCACATGGGCTCAGTAGTTGTGGCACACGGGCTTAGTTGCTCCGTGGCATGTGGGATCTTCCTGAACCAGGGATCGAAACTGTGTCCCCTGCATTGGCAGGTGGATTATTAACCACTGCGCCACCAGGGAAGTCCGAGGGATACCTTTTTTAAATAGTGGTTTTTGTTTGGTTTAGTTTGGCTCATAAGTGTAAGGATGTACAGGTGTGCTATGTGCAGCAAGTAAGAGCACAGTCATGGGAGACAGACGCACCCACGTGTGGATCCTGGCTCTGCCACTTTCTAATTCACATCTCAACTCCTACGTATATAAAATAAGGATAGCACCACCCCCATAGAGTTACTGTCAAAGTGAAATGGAAAAAGATAATGTATGTAAATCACCTAGCACAGTCCTTAGCACGTGGTCAGGATACAGTAAATGATAATAATCACAGCTGTTATGAACATGTGCTTCAAGAAAAAATATATCTTTGAGATGTATCTGCTAAATGGTTATTCTTGACAAGAAATGGCACACACACAACTTCAGTCTCATTAAAGCTTCAAGTACTGATGACTGCACATATGTGACTGTGGTTTATGTGTCTATGTATGTATATGTATATATAGAAATATACTAACATACAGACACACACTATATTGTAGGTTTTACAGTTTGCATAAAATATATAGACCTCAAAAAGTAAGCCAGACCTATAAGCACTGGGGGGAAAGAAACTATGGCCCTAAAAACTATAAAATGTGGGGCCTCCCTGGTGGCGCAGTGGTTGAGAGTCCGCCTGCCGATGCAGGGGATACGGGTTCGTGCCCCGGTCCGGGAGGATCCCACATGCCGCGGAGCGGCTGGGCCCGTGAGCCATGGGCGCTGAGCTTGCGCGTCCGGCAACGGGAAAGGCCACGACAGTGAGAGGCCCACATATCGCAAAAAAAAAAAAAAAAAACTATAAAATGTGTAATCAACCAAGAAGCTCTGAAATTACTAAAATCAGAATCAAGAAAGAATATTCAGAAAGTAAAACTGTTGTTAAATGTGAGGTTCAGGTCAAGCAATAGGAATCTGACCAACACCAAAGAGACTAACCTGCTCTTGGGGTGTGAGAAGCATTTCATGGAGAGAAATAAGGTCACAAAATCGGTGAGCTCCTATGCAGAGTAATGTACCAAGTGCTGGCATTTGCCAAGTAGATAGATGTTTTCATAATAATCATCACAGTAATAGTAATAACAACAAAATATATTTGCTGAGCACTTACTCTATGCCAGGGATGGTCCTGACAGCTCTGATGAGAGAACAGAGCATCCTCTGACTGTGGCCACATTGGTCACTAAGCAGGAGCCCTGGCCTCGTCCTTTGCTGGCTCAGCAGTGGCAGGGCCTTCTACCCTCTCAGGGGAGGAAGCAAACTGCAGGTCAGAAGGTGGAGGCCAGAGTGATAACAGAGCAAGGCCAGCCTACTTCTGGGCTGAAGTTAAGCAATAACTGGATAGGCCTTAAAATACATAAAGAAAAGGTAGAGATTGAAGCCTTAAGTCACCAGGTACTGACATTTGTCCTCTTCTCTCTTTCTTCTGAAAACCTCTTAAAAAAGCCCGAACTACAAAAGCCATACAATACATCATTTGCGTAGGATATTCTTTCTTCTTAAAACGTCTAAGTCACAGGCTCTGAATCTGGTAAGGAAAGATGTAAGAAGGTGAGAAGTAGCTATTTCACTACAGTCTCTGGACTTTTGACTGTCTCGCTATATTTCTAAATTACTGAAAAGAACCTTCCCTGCAGGGATAGAGGCATTCTTATGCTTTATCCAGGGGAATATACCATTTTGGAGTCGTGTCGCCAGAAGCCTTACACAAAAATGGTGTATCAGAAAATGGACCTGATTAGCTCCCACCTGTGCTTCATGGTCACAGCTCAGCCTCCCCTGCTGATTCATTTGTTTCTCCTTCACTGGTCCCACCTTCCTCCTGCCCTACAAACCTGAGTATATCGTAGGCCCAGGTTTCAGCCTTACTATAGGATTTCACCATAAAGCCTGTAGTAGACCTGTATTATATTTACCTGTCTAGCACCCTAACTCCTCTCTTGTGGCAAAAGAAACTTGATTTTCTATAAATTTATCCTTATCCTTAACCTCTTTTCAGGTTTTAAGTGTATTTTTGAGGATATTACATTACCTCTGATTCTAGGGATGGGCCTGGTTAATCAGAATCACAACAATTGGTTCCAAGGATGATGGCATGTTCCAACTTTTTCCAGGCAGAGTAAATTCAGGTGCTTACTCAAGACTTGGTGGAAAAAAAGGAGCTCTCTGTCTGCAAAGGAGGCTAAGCTGGGAGAATGTGCTATAAAATTAGAGAGCCCACATGAAAAAACACTACCATAAAACAAGCAGAGTTGAAAGATAGAGATCCCTAACCATGTAAACATATTGTTCCAGCCATGCCTAAAGCCAGGCCTGTCTCTGGATTATTATGTTACATGAACCCACAAATTCAATTTTTAGGTCAATATCTGATGTTTTTTTGTCACTGCCAACCCAAAGTATTCTGGTTAATAAAGTCCAGTTTCAATTCAACAAATACATATTGAGATACATATAGGCCAAGTGTTTTGCTACGTGCTGCAAATCTCCGACTCAAGTGATTCTGACTTTTACCTGTGCGTGACATTCTCGCTAATCTGTAGCACCAGCTCCGCTAATTTTGAAATTTATTGACACACCTCTAGCTGCCTAGAAGAAAAGTGTCCCACTGACTCTGCAAACCCAGACCACATAACACAAAACTAATCATCTTCTCTGAAAAACAGAACTCTCCTCTGGATTTCATTATTTCACTTAGTGGATTCCATCATTTTTCAAGGCTCAGTGCCTGGAAGTTTTGCTTGGGACTGTCTTAGCACCTATATCCAATCACTTATCTTGTCCTGTTTTAATTCTTCAGAATTTGTCTCATCTTCCCTTTTATACTCACGTCCTTCATTTACTTCTTGAATCTTTATTTATACTTGGGCTACTGTACCACCTGACTGCTTTTTCTCCTTCAGGTTTCATCCTACACACAGTTTTCAAATTAATCTTTGTAAATATTGATTCTTTAATGTCAAAATCCTGCTCTGAAAACTTCAGTAGCTTCCCAATTAGTCTAACATCTCAGCCTGGGCTGAAGGCTCTCCACAATCTCCATCGCTCCCAATAACAAAACACCTTCACCAAGCTCATCTATCTTTTGCTCCTAAAAGAAATCGAATCCATTTTCTTGGTTCACCTTCCTGGATTGGAAACACTCCTTTCCACTTATGTAAGTTCCACGTTTCCTTCAATTTCCAGCCCAAATTCCCCATCCTTTATTAAGTAGTCTCCAAACACCATTGCTCTCTCCACTAAACCTTCCTGAAGTCTTATTATGGCACTTATTATCTGTAGTGTTCATCTGGCATAGACTATCTTGTGTTGTTATTTTTACATGTCTTTTGTATATCCTACCCACCCCCACTATTTCAGGACATGGGACCATGTCTACACATTGCCTAGTAGTACCTTCTACTCATACTGGAACACACAACAGAGTTTAAACATATTTCATGATTTGCGGATTAAAAAAATCTCAGGATTTATTCATGCATTCCTTCGTTGAGTGTCACATTATGTACCAAGAACAGAGTGCTAAGCAAAATGCAGGCAGTGTCCCTACTGGTATTTAATAAAAGGAACAACTTGAAGTAATCATACAAATAAACAAAAACTCTGTGAAAAGTGTTTGGTCTTTGGTGGGCGCATGGCAAGATCATATATCTTCCCTCAGGAAGTATAAAATCAAAGTGATTTGTTTCAGCTTTGATTCAACTTCAGATACTCAGGTAAAATTTCTCCTCATTTGCAAGTACAAGTATGACCAGAGTGACATTTCTTCTGAAATCACTGGGAAAAATTTGTAAGTCATGTGGACTCAATATATTGCACTAAATGGCTCTCAGTTTGTAACTTGAACACGTTATATGTCTTCTCCAGGCCATTGTTTCCTCATCTGCAAAATGAATAATGATTGCCTATTCAACATCCATTTCTCCCTTTCTTCCTCTCAAAAGGAACCCCAGTTTTATTCAGTTGACCATCCCACACCACATGACTCAGGGAAGGGAGTAACTCCCAGCTCCAAAGGTGGCCAGGATCCTTCTACACCACTCATGGTAATTCCACATCTCTGGCATGTGGCCCAACCAAGAAATGAGAGTACTTTTGCTGGGAAGCACCTGGGAAAGGGTAACTTCCTCCTGAAAAAGAAGCCTAAGAAAGTAATGGTCTCACAGCTTCCTCTGAACACTGGGGACTTGGCCATTGGCAGCCATCTTACTGCCAGTCTGAACAGGAAACCAACACTTGGTGGAAACCAAATCCAAATCAGAGAACTTCAGGGACACTGTCATACCACACCTGCAGTATAGCCTACCTCAGAAATTTTTATGTGAGATTATAAATGTTCTTTTAAGCCAATCTGAGACAGTTTGAAGCATGCTTTTCCGTTATCTACAGCCAAAAGCATCCTGACTGATACCTGAGAGATCCTGGACTATGTAGACACTTGCGGTTCTAAACTTGCGTGTTTTTGAATGTTTACATTTTCTCTTTTGAGATAAAGATAAAAGCCATGAAATCAATTGCTTAAACCTAGAAATTAATATACTTGCTTTCCAAGTGAAGTTAATGAATTAATTTCTCTTTCCTAGCCAAAAAATATGTGAAGATTGAATTCCACTAATTATTTCTATTTTAAAATTCTGCCTGTTTATATAATTATCATTGCTTATACATGGCACTCAATGCTGATTTAACTGAATGTAAACCATTAAGACATGGTGAAAGGTCATTACACTATTTTAAAAAACTTTTACCATGTTCTTATTTTAAAATAGTCACTTATAACTGTGGTTGTGAAAACAAAAATTACTCTAACTTCAACTAAACACGTGGATATTATTATTTGGGGAATTCTATCCTGAATTACATCTACCTCAGTCCATCAAAAGGAACAGAATCCAAATGTCTGCCATATTATTCATCTGAGCCAAAGAACTTGCCATTGATCTACATTTTCACTGCTTCCTCTCCCTCAGGGAAAACAAATTTGGTTTCAGTGAGTTCAGCTTTTTGTCCAAGTCACATCTTTAATGATACTTTCAGTCTAAAGAAATAAATGATGACTTAGTTGTTTTTTATCTTTATAAAATACCTCAAATCATTATGAATACAAATTAACTTATCCCAGAGCAGTCAGGTACTTTAGCTCAATGAACTATAAATCTACATTCCCTAAGGAAAAGCACTGAAGTAACTAATTTTGCATTGCATAGCTTGTTGCTGCTACGTATGGTGCTGTTATTGGTTTACTAATTTATGATTACGAAATCAATTCCTGAGATTGGCTTATTTCTTCTTACTGAATTGCCTGATGAAAAAGTTGAAGAGAGTGGCCAATTTGGTGCTCCACAGGAAGATTTGGATCAGACTGAGATTATTTAGTGTATAGTTCAACAATTCTCCTTATCACTAGTAACTAATAAAAAATCTGATTTTTTTGCATAATACCTTGCAAAAATATATATACTGGGATACCATTATGACTGAGACATATAAATTAAAGTGTTTTATAGGTGTGCTTTAAAAAATAGCTAACCTAGGAAAAGCATGTTAAAATATAATACTTATGAACTAGCAACGGAACTTACTGCAAGTCAGAAGAAACTCTTGGAAAAATTAGTCTCTGCTTCAACCACAGAATTTCTTTGAATGATCTGTTCAAATCTAAATAGTAAGATCTTGAATGTGGTACACATAATACACAGGTCTGATCTTAACATTGCTTTCATTTGCAACTGCCGCTCAGTTGAAACATTAAAAGTTTATGAGAATGAACTGTCAGATTGATCCATAATGATCAGAGTTTGTGCTGCCCTTTCAACAACATGACAAAATTTTTCCTCCAAGTTGTTTGATTTGCAACACAGAAACGATATGCAACTCTTGATATCAGAGACTCCTTCTGAGAAGAAAAATAACTTCAAATCTTTTGATGCAGAATAATATGAAATCTTAAGTCCCCTTGACAATATACATTTTGCATTTACAAAGATTAAAAGGAGGTGAAGCACTGAAGTCTTCCCACTCTGATGGGGATGTCTGTGTTCTGTGCCACCTCCACACCCGTCTGACGATAATGAGTGGAAGCAATGGTTTTGAACGCTTCAAAGCGAACAGAAGTACAATACAGCCGACAAAAGTCCTCTCCTTCTCTGACCAACCTTGACTTCTCTGAGACTCGCTGATTGGGTTCAGAAAGTAGAATTTGGAGATGAATGAAATATGTAACATCCAACCCAGAGGTTAACTAAAATTCTTTGATCTCAATATCAGACTGGACACCCTGATGGTAAAAAGAGAGGTCTATTAGGGAAAAAATGATGAGTTCTTTATCCCATCACAAATTAAGCTCAGGGAAGGGAAATGCGATAATCTGATAATCTAACCAGCCTTGCCAAACGGCTTCACCTGAATTTCATCAGCGTACAAGATTTACAAGGAATAAAACTGCTCATGATCTATAGTTTTCTAGCCACTGGGAATATTTAGTGAAATGGTTCTTCCTTTTCACAAAATGGTGGTCTGAAAAGGTTAATTAACTTCTTAAATGATGGACTTGCCCCTTTTTTCAACCATCAGCAATACGGTGCTGTTCTTTATACAAACCTAAATGAGGGAGATATTTTTAATGATTTCTAGACTTTCTCTGCTTTGCCATATTAATGTTGATGCCCGTAAGTTCTCTTTAGAAACCTAAAAGCAGCAGCGTTTTCCAAGTGAAATTCACCAAACCGATCTGTATGGGGGGGACAGAAAAATGCTGGCCAGTGATTTTAACCATGCGGGGGCCTCACGGGTGGGTTGGCTGATCACCACACATGGCTCATCTCTTGCCAGATCCCTTCCACTTGATCAGGCCCATTCTCCACCTCTGTCTTCTGCTGTTTCCGATCCAACCAATAACAGCTGCCAGTTTTGAGCTTCTACTTTATTCTAGATATTACACCGGAAGCTTCAATACGCTTTCTCTTTAGCTCTCAAGATAACATTACAGCGCCTTCATAATTTCCATTCAAAGGATAAAGAACCTGCAATTCATAAATGCTCACCATAAAGTAGCTAAGTGGTCAGACTAGGTTTGATCCCAAATTCCATGTTTCTCCGACTACACCACACTGCCAAGAAATGTTGAAGTTAATCGAACAAATTGCCATGTAAAGAGTTGAAAGGATAGTGAACTAAACTCTCGTTACTTCATGGAAAAAAAAGAAACTTCCTGGAACTTACTGAGAGTTATGATTTTTCTTTTGCTTTATCAGCACTGTAATCATTTGAGAAGTGCTTGTGTTCAAACAGATATAGAGTTGATCTGTTTCTAGAGAATTTACAAAATATTTTTCTGTTAATGTGACATTTTACTCTCTATTTAAAAGAAGCATAATTTTTATGTGTGTAAAAGCAACACTGTGCATTTAATAGGCATTTATCTATGCATTGGTGTGTATTTAGAGTAAAACCAGTACCTAAAATCAATCATATTTATTCAAAACACCAAAAGTATTAGCATCTGAAGGCTTGCAATTCCTAGTCTGGAAGATGACAAACACTATACACAGAGCATTCAGGTTCTAAGCTTTCCTTTCTTTTCTGCTTCTCTCATCTGTGGGACTCAGTGTACCAATATATGGCCTACTCTGACACAGCTGGAGTTTTCCTCAAAAGAGAAACACACACACAACTACACTATCAACACATTTATATGTAGTATTACAATTATATGCTATTGGCTGAGTCTTCATTTATTAAGAGCAGCAGGAAACTATGACTACGACAGTGTCTCATGTTTATAACCCATACCTAGAAGTCGAGAAAACTCTCAGCATCTGGTAACTGAATAGCTCAAAATCTGGGAAAAACACTTGCATCTGTGAACCACAGCACCTCCAAACACATTGAGTAGAGTTATTTCAAGTATTTAAAAGCCAGAGGTTGATTGCAAACAGAATTATATGTGCACATTTTCTGAAGGATACTCATGGAGTCCTATGTTCTCTGTTCCCAAGTAGTGAGTTCCTAAGAAATCTATGGGGTAAACAACTTTTAGCGTAAGAAAATGGTAACGTTCTCATTTTTTTTCTGTGTCCCTAAAGATTTTTTAATATAAGTTGGACTCTACTTAATTACTAATCAATCACCCCTAATAGGAGAGTCCTTAATGACCTGGATTAAAACTTTTAGATTTAAAACGTGCAAATATAAAGGAATGTGGCACAGTTTGGCTGAGGGCTTGGAAGATGCAGTTAGCTGGTCCATCCAAATGGAAATGAATTATACACATCCTTCCAAGTGGTATTCTTCTGTAGGTCAACTTATACCCACAAAAAGATCATAGCTGATCAAACACTTTTAGGAGGATCAACATCTAACAGAGAAAAAGCAATCCGAAACTTCCTGCCAAGTTTTGGCTTGATTATGCCAGGGCAAAGACACAACCTGCAGATGGCCTTGCCAAGTTATGAAATAGATGCCTGGTCTGCCTTGGAGGGAAACATAACATAACTCTATGCTGACGCAGAAAAAGCAAGTAATACAAAGTTGTCCCCACTCCCAAATTACTACAAACAATTCTATGCAACAAATATTGATCAGTTGCCCACCTTGTACTAAAAGGTGGGACACATGGGTTCAGGTGTATCCATGAAGCAGTAAAAAAAAAAAAAAAAAAGCCAGACCTTATTTAAGACATACTGGGGAGTTGTTCAATTAGTACAAAGTTTCAGTGATGCAAGGCTCTATGGGTCTGCTATACAACATCATGCTTATGGTTAACAAGACCGTACTAGGTATGCACTTAAAAATCTGGTAAGAGGGCTTCCCTGGTGGCACAGTGGTTGAGAGTCTGCCTGCCGATGCAGGGGACGTGGGTTCGTGCCCCGCTCCGGGAAGGTCCCACATGCCACGGAGTGGCTGGGCCCGTGAGCCATGGCCGCTGGGCCTGCGCGTGCAGAGTCTGTGCTCCGCAATGGGAGAGGCCACAACAGTGAGAGGCCCGCGTACCGCAAAAAAAAAAAAAAAAAAAATCTGGTAAGAGAGTAGATCTCATGTATGTTCTTACCACACACACAAAAGAAGGGACACAAGCTACTTTTTTGACAGTGATAGCTATGTCTAGTATCTTGACTATCACTTTTTCAATAGTGATAGCTACGTCTACTATCTTGACTCTATTTTATTTTACAAATATGCCCAAACTCATCAGATTCTACATATTAAACATGTGCAGTTTTTCTGTATCAAGGCACCTCAATAAAGCCCTTAAGCAACAAGGATGGACCTTGAGAGTATTATGCTAAGTGAAATAAATCAGACTGAGAAAGCAAATACCATATGATTTCACTTACATGTGGAATCTAAAAAATAAAACAAATAAAACGAAATAAAACTCATAGATACAGAGAACAGACTGGTGGTTACCAGAGGGGAAGGGGGTTGGGGGGTGGGCAAAATGGGTGAAAGGGAGCAACTGTAGGGTGACAGACAGTAACTGGACTTATTGTGGTGATCACTTTGTAGTAAACAGAAATGTCAAATTATAATGTTGTGCAACTGAAACATATAATGTCATATACCAATTTTACCTCAATAAAAAATAAAGCTGTTAAAAATTATAATAGGATAAAAGAGAGACATATTGCTACAATGAGTATTTCAGGAAAAGTGAAATCTGTCTAGAGGGAGAGATGGGAGGGCATAGGCAATAATGTAAAAAGGGAGCATAGCACCTCAGCTTTCTCATCTATAAAATGGGCACAATGATGATACCTTCCCCACAGGCGTGTGGTGGGGGCTGGAAGGGATAGGGCATTTAGAGAGCTTAGCACACTTTGCACTTCTCCTCTTCTTACAGCTGCTACCGCAACATAGTGAGTATAGGGCCTTGAATGACCTGCCAGAGGACATGTGTTTCCCATCCTTTCGCTATTCACCCTCACGATTCTACTTTATCTTAGAAGGAGTTTTGCAGAGTCACTTGTCACAAATGGAAAGGCAGAGTGCTTTTCTAAGCTGAGAAATGCACAAACTTCCAGAGAGAAGGAAAGGTATGTTCCTGACTACCTTGTGAAAGCAATTCCCACACACCTCCTTGACCTCTGTAGTAAACAGGGAGACACCGTGCATTCAGAGAGAAAACAGCTGACAAGTCATCCATCGCAGCCCAAGACTGCTTTAAGGGATTCACTGGTCTCCATGAAAGGCCTCTCTGCCTTTCCACGGCAGGTCACTCCATCACACCCAAGCACCCTTCACGCTCTCCACTGGTCTCAGGCGCTCACTCACTCTTAATTCTTTCAAATGCCATGAACTGATATTTGATTGCTTGATATCACTGCTAAATATTAGGTTTTCCCAGTATTGCTCATCTGTGGTCTTTTTCGTCCACCAAGCATTCATTTTATCTCTCTTGCTACAATCAAGACAGGTTTAGATGTCTGCCCACTGCCATGGTTGCACGTGGCCTTCCATCAAAATGCTGAGCAGGGGAGAGTAGGGGAGTAGAACCTGTACAGCCCTGCAATGAGAGGGGACAAACCTCATCTCTGCCATTTACTACCTGTGAGACTCAAGGATGTCAGTCAACCTTTCAGGGTCTCCGTTTTCTTCTCTGAGAAACCAAATACCCCAGATGTTTAAGAATTGAACAAATATGAAGATATTCTAAATTACGAAGCACTGTCCGCCATAAAGTATCCCTTACTCTTTTAAATCCACCTAAGCACAATATGACATTTCAGAGTCTGTAATTATCAATGTCTCGCCTAGAATACAAAGACGATATATACTCCTGGTGCCTGGCATGTATGCTTCGCTATTGTAAGTGTACTGGTTATATTCACTGGTCGATGTAAACCCTGGAACAACACTTCACACGTAGTAGATGCTCAACTGTTACTGTTGAATGAAAAAATTAATATTATTCTTTGTTAAAGACAGCAATTTATAATATGCTGCTACATGACTATTATAATAAACATTCACATATTCTCATTTATTCTGTCTTCTTCAGTAACAAAAACTGAATTGTTTTGCAAATAAAAATGTAAAATCTGAGTCTACACTTTATCAGAACCCAAGGCACCACTTAGAAATATGGCTGAATAAAAAACAGCAATTAAATTATAATTTACCTTACCCAGCCAAGTCATTAGGAACAACGATCATAAACAACAAATAAGAAATGACAGCTTCCAGGTTTATATTTTCAATACATTTTTGAAAAACATAATTCAATTTGATTTTAAAAAGAATTTTGTTTTGAAAAAGGAAGATAAGAGACATAGGAGAGAAGAGAAGGTCATCAGAGCAGAAACAGAGGCCATAAATGGAAGACATGAGATGTGCAAGACAGGATCTATGTGAGGTCCCAGTTGTCCATTCATTCCTGTAGTCATTCATTCAACAAACTTAGCAGCTGAGTATGATGGGGTTGCATTGTGCTAGGGCCAAAGGATTTGGGAGCAAACAAGTTAAACAAGGTTCTGTCTGCCGGGTATTAACTTCCATTAAAAAGGCAAACAAGTTTTGCTGTGTATATTCAATTGTCAAGGATATACAGTTCAGGGGATATTTGTTTAAACCTAACATCTCACTAAAAATAATATTGACTTTTTTTTGTCCCTTGAATATTTCCTTCTTCTCACAGACATTTGAAGACCAAGAAATATGTTTTCCCCATGTAATTCCTTAATCTGCTTTTCTTTTTCCCCCCGGATTTAACACAGGCATCTAAGTTCCAGATGCACAATTAACTCCTTTTTCTTCTCACATTTTAGAGTCCCATATGAGGGATAAGGGAGGGGCAATTAGTCCGATAAACATAGTCATAAAAACTGTCAGTATATCTGAATCATTTCACCAATGCCCTGAAAACAAATTGTGCTCTAAAGCAAACTTGACACATAGGAATAAACGCAGTCCTTTCCTCTTCCTGACCTCGACTCCACTCTCATTCACAAGTCCGGCAGGGCATGTGGGAACCCTGTCATTCACTGCTCCATCTTGTTGCTGTATCACTTACTTACCCCTAACTTTTCACCCTTCCCTTCTCATAATGATGTCTTCTTGGTCTCAAATCTAGAGCCACAAATGCGTGGTCATGAACTGAATCCAGACAATCGAAACATTCCTTTTGAACCCGGAGGTTAAAAACTTCCCATTGCATTAACAGACATCATTTAAAAACTGGGCGATATCATATAAATGTCCCAAAGTCTAGGTTCTCTTGAAAGCTGGGAAGATTTGGCTATAAGGCATCAATGAAGGTTCTGAAACTTCGTATAAGTAGCAGTGAGCAAGTGTTCACCAAATCACCAGCCCCCAACTCTCCTACTGATGACTGACCCTGAGGCCAAGGGTACCAGTTATCATTTTATCGTCATACTTGTACTGCTGGTTTTCCTCTCCCAATGTCTCTCAGAAAAGTTGAAAATAACATATTAACTAAGTCAGATTATTTATTTTTAAAGTGCCAGGAGTTAGTAAACTTTTTCTGCAAAGGGCTAAATAGAAAAATACCTTAGCCTTTACCAATCATACTGTCTGTATTACAGCTACTCAATTCTGCAATTGCAGTGGAGCATGAAAGCAGTCACAGGCAACAGGAGAACCAAGGGGCCTGTGTTCCAATAAAACTCTATTTACAAAAACAGGCAGTTGGCTGAATTTGAGTCATGGTTTGTTTTATGCTATCTGTCTGGATGCTCTATGCATGTGACCTCTGCCCTATCCTTTTTAGCTTTATTGTCTATTGCACAAAACTTTCTTTCAGTTTCACTTTGGACTCCTTTTGTTAATGCTGACATTCATTTCAAAATAGCCATTAAAAGATACTGTCAAATGTGTACATTAATTTTCTGCGGCCAGAGAAAGTCAGCCCATCCTGGGGAGCACACAAGTGTAGATATCAAGACTAGTGGAATAGCAGGCACATCGCTATGAATTTGCTGTTCCCTTCCTCATCATCTTTCATGCTTCCCTCTAGCCTGATAAAAAAAAAATGCACTCTGACACCTATTTACTGTCTGAGCTGTATTTGTCCTCCACTGCCTCACTCATGAATTATTTGCTCCGGTCATTCTGGACCGCTTGATATTTTCTAAGTGTAACTCTTACTTTCTGCTTTCCACTGCTTTGATCAGGCTTCCTACTGCCTAGGACAGAAGGAGATTAGTTTAACGGGAATCGAATTTTACACAAATCTCAAGAATTACTGAAATCATATATTCCCCATAAGCCCTTCCTGAATTTCATCAGTTATATTTAAGGTTCTCAAGCCTTAGTGTTCCTTAAGCATGACTACAGCACTTATTATTAGGCTACATCATAAGAAATTGCCATTTTCTTCTAGGCCAAAAATGGTCGGACACTGGAAACCTAACATATTCTTCTTAATGCTATATAAATAAACAGGTCCACTCCACTCCTTGAAGGCAGGGGTCGAGTCTCGTTCATCTCCTTACTCACCGGGTATCTAACACAATGCCTTGCTGAGAGAAGAGGAACCAATACTGTTGAATTGACCTGCTGAATTTTAAAAACCTCAGCATTCACAGAGTAATGAAGATGATGTGCATACCTCTAAATTCCTTTTAACTACTATTACAACGAGAGTCTTAATTCCTGACCTAGAGGACTTAAATTTCTAAAATTAGTACCTGGGGGAGAAAAGAGGGCAGATTTGTAGTTGAAAGAGGCATTGGCACTTCCTTAGCTGCTGACATTCGGCTGTATTCACTGGGTAACAGGGGCCCAGATGCTGTTATATGATTAAGTCCATCTCAACCAGAAATACTGGGAAAATCCTGTGGCCCCAGGAAGCTTCTGGTATTCAGAGTATAAAATTCTAATGGGGGCTTCCCTGGTGGCGCAGTGGTTGAGAGTCCGCCTGCCGATGCAGGGGACACGGATTCGTGCCCCGGTCCGGGAGGATCCCACATGCTGCGGAGCGGCTGGGCCCGTGAGCCATGGCCGCTGAGCCTGCGCGTCCGGAGCCTGTGCTCCGCAATGGGAGAGGCCACAACAGTGAGAGGCCCGCGTACCGCAAAAAAAAAAAAAAAAAAAAAAAATTCTAATGGGAAGCCCGTGTGAAATGTGTGATGGTTTATTGTCTTATACCCTTAAGTTCTTTTCGATGAGAGAGCAAAAAAGAAATCTGTTGGCAATCCAGTGCTTGCCACATTCCTGTTCTAAGCAAAGGGAAGCTAGGGAGACAGGGAAAGCTGAAGGTCTGTGGATGGGGCAGTAAAATTCTAATCACCTCTTGGCATTCTGCTTGCCTGACTTGGCGGGGGAGGGAAGTCTACAGTCTGAATTGGTGTCCAAAGGCTCAGGAATGTGTCCCAATGCTCACAAAGGAATCTGCTTCCACTGTGAAGTGTGCAGTTAAAAAGATACGATCTCAGTTGTAGGAAAGAAATGATAAGGTAACCTCAAGTAGCCTCGATGAGCTCTCAGACATTTTTTCTAATAAGTGGTTATAAAACAGCTACATAATAGAAAAATCATGTCCAGTCAAATATCAATTTCTTTTAAAAGAAAAGTAACATCATCTTTTATCTTCAGAAGGTTTTCATGACAAATGTGCTAAAATGTGAAGTCATTTTTTTTTAGTAATTGAAATATACGTAAGTTTCAAACTTATGAAAGAATAAAGGAACCTCACGGTGTTTCAACCCCAGAAAGGTCCTTTAGGACATCCTGAGGTAAAGAGAAATTAAAAGGGTCCCTTTGGTTCTTTGAAACAGAGACCCCACAGCAAGGGGGACGGGCAGATGGACGGAGGGGGAGAAGGAGAGGGAGAGGGAGAGGGAGAGAGAGAGAGAGAGAGAGAGAGAGAGAACGAGAGAAAACCTCTCTGAGTAATCTGTAAATAAATAAGATCTATTTTGCACATCCCACTAGACAGGGCACTAGACAGCGGGGTGAACTCAGGAACGATATTAAAATTTCAGTCTACCTGCAACAAACTATTATCTGGGATTCACCTTGGCAATATAAATGGTGACGAAGGAATGGAATATTCCTAGATCAAATTCAAATGCTTTGTTTTCTTCATTTCAGTCTGACACATAAAACATGGAAAGTTTCATTAAATTACTAACAAGCCTTGATTAGCCCTATAAGTATTATCTGTTATATAAAGTACCTATGATACATTTTAGAAATATTTAGATCGCTCTTTCCTATGAAATTTTTATCAACTCTGTGTTAGTGTGTCCTCAGATAAGAAAAAAGTTACTTGAATACTGGCCCAAGAAAGATGTGACTGCTTAAAAAAATTTTTTTTTCAAAAATTACATTTGTTTGGGAACAACTATGCATACCCTGATTGTCTTTGTTCTCAGAATAATTTATTTACCAAGAAAAACCTTTAGAAATTTATCAGGAAGAAAGAAAAACCTTTAGAAATTTATCAGAAGAAAACCTTTAGAAATTTATCAGGAAGAAAGATGGGAGAGGTTAACATAAGAATTCAAACAGTCTCCTCCAAGTACAATCGCTGTTCCCATCCCTACTTCCCTAGGAGCATATCTATTGATATCTACCACTTAGTTTTTTAAGGCCATTTCCAAGTCCATTCAAATATTAGTGTCAGGCTCAGATTTCTCCTTGTTCACAAATGTTATCAGAAGACACCCTGCCAAACGCTCGCAGGCATGATGTGGATCAAAACTGCCCATGCCACAATTATAGTACATCAGGAGAGATCTGACTAATTAAGGGCTTCACGAGCAATAAATCAAAGACAGGAAATAGCTTATAAACAGAGGAGCACATAACTTCCACAGGTCCCTGCACAGGCAATGAGTCCAGGAAGGAGGAAGTACATGGCATAGTGGGTAAGTGCCTGCAGGGACCAAGAAGCAGGTCAATAAGTGCAATGGAAGGAAAAGTCACCCAAAGCCCTGGCCAGGGCAGGAAACTTCTGCTTGCTACTCTGGCTTCATTTATAGGTTCCAGGGACTGATCTTTCTCCTCAGATCCTCAGGGCAGTGGTGAGACTCTGTGCTATCCCTTAGCGGTTCCCTTAAAGCGTGCCTGCTTGCAAATGGGTCCTTTATTAAACTCCCCTCAAATGTCCCTGCTTAAGTCTGCTGTTTGTTTCCTGGGGAGTCCCTTACTGACACATCAGCCAAGTGAAGAATGAAAGGATCACCACAGCCACACGGTAGAAGGGACCCTACAACCCATCACCAGAAACCTCCCTTCTGACTGACCTCTGCCAATTCACTGGCATTTCCAAGTCCATCTCAGTGTACTAGCATCCTGTCTGTATTTCTTATTCAACAAGTATGTTATTGAAGATGTAATCAAATACTCACAGAAAACCAGTAGATGATATGAGGTCTACGGTATGCATGTCTGCACTGTGCTTCTAGCCCCCAATCTACATTTTTTTTTAAAAAAAAAGGAAAATGAAATCACATTAGTCTAGTCTTTCTTAGTAAACCCGCAGTGACTCTTGGGATCATCTCCAACTTGCATTAAGGTCCACTATCTGTTTTCATGAATTGATTCCATATTATTGCTCATGATTGGTATCAAACTACCAATCTAATTCATCTACAAATCAGGGAAGTGAGATTCTTTTCAAAAATCATCACCCTGGGCCAATTATGATCTCTTATTCCACTCCCTTTCTTCAAGCTCTACAAAGTAACCAGAAATCAATATAATACTGCCTTTATCACCCTGCTATATAATTAACTTATCTTGTGGTTGTTTTACCCCCTAGACTGTGAGTACTTGAGGGCAGGGAGGATGCCTTATTCATCTTGACATCGCTGGCACCTAGCAAAATGTCAGCATGTTATAACCGTTTGCGGAATTGAATTTAAAGCACCAACGTGGTGTTTGTCAATTTCCTCATATCCTTGGGCTTCAGTTTCCTCTCACTAGGATTAGATCCTGTGCAATCTAATATTTACTTTCTCTGATAGAGAAACTTTCATGTGTTGAGGGAAGACAAGTATAGTGTGACTTGCTTCTGGGATGGCCTGCTGGTAGGACCACCCCTTCATCTTACATCTTCTTTTTCTCAACATAGTTATAAAGCTTTTCTTCTCTTTTGCATTTTCAGCCTTTGACACATTTCCTCCAGGCCTCTGACACCTGCACTGGGTTATCTGGCTCTTCTCCTAACACCATGTCCTTGTTCCTCTGTGAACTCATTAAAGGACTCTTCATCCAGTCATTTATACACTGGGCCACTTCCCCTTCCCTTCCCCATCAAAATCCACAGCTATTATTCTACTTGAATTTCAGTTCGGAGAGCTTCCAACTTATTCAGCAGTCTTTTCATTTCAGGCCAAACTGCTGTATTATCCACTGATTTTTCTTTTCTTTTCTTTTCTTTTCTTTCTTTCATTTCTGGCACAGAGGGCAAAAAACTATTCTCCACTGGCAATGATATGGATTGGGGATCCAGGGTTTTGAGTACAGCTCATGTAAATAATGCTGTTTAGAAAATCGACTTTGGACTATTGAAAAGTTGGTTTTTAAGGGCATTTTCATGAGCTCAGACATAACCTCCTCAAGTTTGAGAAGTGCATGGGGTTGGGAGAAGGAATAATTATCTTCTCTGCATCTCAAGTTCTACAGGTTGTCAGATTGGGCTCTGATGCCCAAAAAGAAAGGATCTAGCAGAAAGAGTCAGTGATAACAATTGCAACTTAAAACATCTGCTATGTGAATTGTGACATTCGCTGTCACTTTATAGGTTTGGGTTTGCAAGGTTACTCTGTAAAGCTGTTTTTTCCAGCCTCATGAGACACTACACTGGGCTACTGGAAGGAGAACGGAATTCTGGTCCCAATTTTGCCACTAATTCACTGATCTAAAGCAGGAAACTTTATCTCCCTAGGGTTCAGCTACCTCCTCTTAAAATTATGTGAGCTGTAGTAAATGTTTGCTAACATCTCCCCAAGCTCTGACATTCAATGATTCCCTGAAAGAAGCCAGTAGCTAAGGTGGTACTTTTTGTGACTAGAGTAATGAGATACTTCCGCAGGTGCCTGTACCATGGCCTTTGTCCAAGGGGAGGGCCTTTTACATTATTTATTTATTTTTAAAGTATTCAGCCTATGAATGAAGAATATGGTTCTGGCATCAGGCAGATTTGGGTTCAGATTCTGACTGTGTCATTTACTAGCTTGGTGAACTTGGGCTAAACATGCCTGAACCTCTGTTTCTTTCTCCTTTGTTTAAATTTATTTTATTCAAGTATAGTTGATTTATAATGTTAATTTCTGCTGTACAGCAAAGTGATTCAGTTATACATACACACACACACACACACACACACTCACACACACACATATAGACATTCTTTTTCATATTCTTTTCCATTATAGTTTATCATAGGATTTTGAATATAGTTCCCTGTGCTATACAGTAGGACCTTATTGTTTATCCACTCTATATATAATAGTTTGCATCTGCTAATCCCAAACTCCCAATCCATCCCTCCCCCAGCTCGCCTCACCCTTGGCAACCACCAGTCTGTTCTTTATGTCTGTGAGTCTGTTTCTGTTTTGTAGATAAGTTCATTTGTGTTATGTTTTAGATTCCACATATAAGTGATATCATATGGTATTTGTCTTTCTTTTTCTGACTTACTTCACTTAGTATGACAGTCTCTAGGGCCATCCATGCGGCTGCGTGAACCTCTGTTTCTTCTTCTATAAAACTGGGATCCAAATAATACCTACTCTGTGAGACTGTTGTGAAGGTCAAAAGAAAAAACACATGTAAAGCACCCAGCTCAGTGAGTGCCATGTGTTAAATTCTCAATAGATGTAGCAATATTAACATAACCGTAAAAGTAAGAATGACTACAGATGGAACTACTATAGAAGGATTACTAAGAATCTCTGATGGGCCAGACATAGAAAAGACGTAGACTCTTATTTTCTTATTCTTTCAGAAGAGACCCACCCCAAAGCTAGCCTAATTCTGGTTCAGAATCTTCTCCTTAGATCCTTAAGAGGTCAGTACTTTCATTGTCCCAACCTTTTAGTCCTTTAAGCAGGGAGTTTCCTTCAACTTACTAGCCGGGCCATTCTGGCCTTTTCCATCCAGGTTATACAAAGAAATTCTCTCCTGAAGCTCCTGATGGTATTTCTTTTGATATTTATCTGGATCCTACATCATTTTATATTATGTAGAGGCACTTCTTAAATTAAATATATACTGAACATTTGTGTGAAAACATTTTCTTACACACTGAAGAGGACACAGAGACACAGCTGGCCTTACTATGTGGATGTGTTAAAGGTGAGTAAAATAAGAGATATTTAAAGTGCATAATGCTATGAGGCTACAAAGCCTACTGTATTAGGAGGGGGCATTTGAGATGACTCTTGAAGAATCAGTAACATTTTATCAGGCAAAATTGATAGGGGAGGGCTGCTTGAGAAGGCAAAAACAAAGATATAGCTATAAGAGAGCATTGCCATGCTTGTAAGTCAGTAGTAGTTCAAAGTGGGTGCACTGGACTCATTAGAGCAGAAAACTGACAGCCAATAAATGTTCTTAAGCATTGGAGGATATGACCTGAGATGGACAAAAGTGATACATTTGTTCAGCCAATGTTTGTGATAGCATATGAAATAATACCTGCTCAGATGGGAGACTCAGGGCCACGTGGGTGGTGAGTCTCAAAAACATTCTTTAGCTTCCTTAGGTCTTCAGCTTCTAAGAGCCAACATTTATTCAAAGTTTCTTACTCTATATGCCCGGAATTACGTTTCATGCTTTTCAAGAATAACTAGATTATCATACTAGCCTTATGAGGCAGGCACTATTATCCCACTTGACAACCAGAGAACTGAGGTTCCTAAATGGTAAATTACCTGCTCAAGATTTTATACCAGAAAATCACATAAACAGAAGTCAAACCCAAGTTGGTCTCACTCTGGAATTCTACTCTCAGCCACTATGTTACGTCCCCTCTCTTAACCACTTTTCACCCCATGAAAACACCAAAACCCCTTAATTATAGAGAAGTAGGAAAAGGATGTGAGAATCTCACTCTCAGCTTCTCGTTTCTCCACCGCAGATCTGTCCAGCTTTCATGCACCCGTGTCAAGGCATCACCCTCACCCTCACTCTCAACACAGAGGAAGGTGTAAAGATAGTTTTAAAGTTGGAAATATTTTCACACATTATCCAAATGTGCAAAAAACCTAAATGCCTAATGCCTCTATTTAGTTGTTTGGCAAAGTGTGCTTTTCATAACCTCCTTACCCAGGCTGTTCTATAAAAGGAATATCTGGGAAGCACCGATTTGAACTTTTATATATACTTGTTAGTGTGCTATTTAAGGTCAGAAGGTGTTAAAATTGGTCCCCTGCTATTTATTTTTATATTTTCTTGAAAAAAATCTCTCATTGAAATCTGGCTTATTTCTATATTATTTTTATATGTTCCAATATTTCTATTATTTACTTCTAGTTTCTGGGTTACAGATTCTATTTAAGAACTGGTTTCTTCTGGCAAGGTTAGAGAGGGTGTGAGCTGAGATTTTAGCTAAGAACACAAATTCTATTTTAATGTATTTTCACAGAGCAGCTGGCCAAACTCCAATTTGCTAGTATGTTTATCATGTTTTCTAAAACCAAGGAGTTATTTTCCAGAGAGATTTTTTCCATTATTATAACCCCATATCCTTTCTTGTTAATTTTTCTTTCCTTATCTTAAGCTTGTTATATTCTTGATGATTTTACCATTTAACTTTGGGGTACACATACCAAATGAGGAAAACATTTAAAAATTATGTTGTAATATAAACAAATGATGTGTCTAATTATAAATGTATTTAAACCTGAGGACCATATTCCAGAATTTTCACAGCAGCTCTTTATATTTTAAATGTGAATGCCCTATGTTAAAACTCTGTGTGAAAAACATTTTTTTTATATTTATAATGGCTTTATTCATAATCACCCCAAGCTGAAAAAAGCTCAAGTGTCAATCAACAGGTGAATGGATGAACAAAATGGTGGTATATCCATCCATACAACAGAATATTACTCAGCAATGAAAAGGAACAACTACTGATACAATATAGATTAATCTCAGGTACATTATGTTAAATAAAAGAAGCTAAACTCAAAAGACTACATTCTATATGACTCCTTGAAAAACAATGAAATTGTCTATGGTGATTTGACAACTCCAGCAATGAAACCTGGGTACTCTCTAACATTTTATGATTCTGTTATTCTATTACTACTTGTAGGTGAAACAGTGCTTTCCAGACTATAGTGGGGAAAAAAAAAAAATCACGTTCCTAACTAAAGCAGCCTGAGTCGGAAGATGAGCTAAAGTAATTCTTACATTGGAGTGTTAGATAAACACTCATAATTTTTTAAAAAAGAAAAAATATAATTATCCATCTTATGGTTTAACAATGATCAATTCCAATGAGATCTTACTTTCTCCACATGGAAAATACTTAAGAATATGTGCAGATAACACTGTAGATATCGGTAAGTGAAATAAATCTGGAATTCAATTTCTAGCAATAATATTATCTAAAGCTACATCTAACCAACTACTTGACAACTCGTTAGGGATCAGGCCCTGAAACATTAAAGTCAACAGCTGGATATTATTTCACTTTTTTGTGAATTTATAATAAGAAAAACAACTACCGCATGTCAGAAGTGCTTGCAAACTCAGAAGCAGAACTTTCTCTCTTCGTAGATAGAGAGGTGCTGTGGCAAGCATCTTCTATTTATCAAAATACTCTCCTGTATTTAGTTTTTCAAATAATTCAAAAATCTTAAGACTTCAATGCGCATGTGTCTCCTGTCTTTAGGGGAAGCCTGCTTTGCTCATGTCTGCTAGCCAAGACTGTCTATCTCACCTCCTGGGACATGTATTAAGGATTCTTGCAGGGATTGGGCTCCGTTATCTCCCAAAGCACCAAATTCAGTTTCAGTGTTCCAGCATTCAGGGACCACTAAAACATTTAGTCTTGCCTAACTGACAGGCCCCATCAGTTATGTAAATATGCCCTGGGCCCGTGGAAGTAGACCACTATGACGTCCATGGCAACCCTCTGGGTGTTCCCCCAGTAAGTGCCTTTGGAGCCTCATGCTTTCATGCAACATGCATTTCTGAGCAACTCTTTTATGCAAATAGCCACCCCATGCCCTGAGGATACTGAAACATAAATATGGGGATCAGAAGATCGTTTGGTAAAAATGAACTAATGTCATCAGTAAAAGAAAGTCAGATTCATTCCTACCTTCTAGGAGTGAATTGCCCATAAGGATGCATATATTCAAAGCTTGTTGCCTAGAGTTTGGGAGACCATGAAATGTTATCTAAACAGGACACTCTTGAAAGTAAAGACAGCATTATTAATAGGTATGCCAGAACAACAGGCCTGAACTGGAACAACCAAACCAGGCAAACTAGGAGGTATGGTCGCCCTGACTAAAATTTTCCAAGTTCATCTTCACATTGGGAATAGCCTCTTGACCAGAAGAACTCTGCTGGGATAAGGACTTTCCAAACACTTTCTGATTGCCATGCTGCTTTATGTAGGTTAATTAATTCAAATAGGTTATACTAGAATCCTATAGAACTCAAAAGAAGCTGCTTTTTCAGGTTTAACATCTGTACTATGGCCCAAATTTGTGTTCAGAACATAAACTTCTTCCCCCATTTCAAAGTATATTGAGAGTTGGAAGAAATATCACACGATAGAGGCCAAAGACTGCCAACAAAGTTAACTGATACCATTGGAAATAACTAACATTTCTATACTATGCGTAATAATAATACACGGTAGTCCCCCCTTGTCTGTGAGGGATATGTTCTAAGATCCCCAGTGGATGCCTAAAACCTTGGATAGTACCGAAACATATATACTATGTTTTATCCTACACACACTTATGATAAAGTTTTATTTATAAATTAGGCACAATAAGAAAATATCAAAATTGCCAGCATCACAACTCTTGCCCTTCGAGGTCATTATTAAGTAAAATAAGGGTTACATGAACATAGGCACTGAGATACCTCAACAATCGATCTGATAACCTAGACGGCTACTAAGTAAGTAACTAACGGATGAGTAGTGTGTGCAGTGTGCCTACTCTGGACAAAGGCATGACTCACGTCTTTGGCCGGTAGGCTCCAGATTTCACCATGCTACTTAGGCATGTAATTTAAAATTTAAAGCGTCTGTTTCCAGGTCAGCTGAGGGGCGGACACTGGGGAGGAGGTGCACCAGCCCCGAGTGACAGGAGGAGGCCCGATGACATTGAAGAGCCCTGGGGTTGAGTAGAGGTGAGAAACAGGCTCAGAGAGATTTCGGCTGTGCCTGGGTTCCACAACCATCAAGTGACTGAGGCATCACTTCATCCAGTTCTTCTGACTTTAAACCCTTCTGCTCTCTCAAGTGTCGGGTACCTGTCACAGTTCCCCAAACAGGGATCGAACTCACGCCCCCTGCAGTGGGATCGCGGACTATTAACCACTGGATTGCCAGAGAATTCCCCAGAAACTGCCTTTTACCAAGTCTCCTCCTGCCAACCAGCTGTGTGGCTAACAGGGTCCTGATGTTCTGGCCAGGTGTCAGGCCTGAGCCACTGAGGTGGGAGAGCCGAGTTCAGGACATTGGTCCAGCAGAGACTTCTGGGCCGCACGTAACAGCAAATGGTGAAAGCTCTACCAGAGATCTCCATCTCAATGCAAAGACCCAGCTCCACTCAAAGACCACCAAGCTACAGTGCTGGACACCCTATGCCAAACAACTAGCAAGACAGGAACATAACCCCACCCATTAGCAGAGAGGCTGCCTAAAATCATAATAAGTTCACAGACACCCCAAAACACACCACCAGACATGGTCCTGCCCACCAGAAAGACAAGATCCAGCCTCATCCACCAGAACACAGGCACAAGTCCCCTCCACCAGGATGCCTACACAACCCACTGAATCAACCTTACACACAGGGGGCAGACACCAAAAACAATGGGAAGTATGAACCTGCAGCCTGCAAAAAGGAGAGCCAAACATAGTAAGTTAACCAAAATGAGAAGACAGAGAAACACACAGCAAATGAAGGAGCAAGGTAAAATACCATCAGACCAAACAAATGAAGAGGAAATGGGCAGTCTACCTGAAAAAGAATTCACAGTAATGATGGTAAAGATGATCCAAAATCTTGGAAATAGAATGGAGAAAATACAAGAAACATTTAACAAGGACCTAGAAGAACTAAAGAGCAAACAAACAGTGATGAGCAACACAATAAATGAAATTAAAAATTCTCTAGAAGGAATCAATAGCAGAATAACTGAGGCAAAACGGATGAGTGACCGGCAAGATAAAATAGTGGAAATAACTACCGCAGAGCAGAATAAAGAATAAAGAATGAAAAGAATTGAGGACAGTCTCAGAGACCTCTGGGACAACATTAAATGCACCAATATTCAAATTATAGGGGTCCCAGAAGAAGAAGAGAAAAAGAAAGGGACTGAGAAAATATTTGAAGGGGTTATAATTGAAAATTTCCCTAATATGGGGAAGGAAATAGTCAATCAAGTCCAGGAAGTGCAGAGAGTCCCATACAGGATAAATCCAACAGAAGCAAGCCAAGACACATATTAATCAAATTATCAAAAATTAAATACAAAGAAAAAACATTAAAAGCAGCAAGGGAAAAGCAACAAATAACATACAAGGGAATCTCCATAAGGTTAACAGCTGATCTTTCAGCAGAAACTCTGCAAGCCAGAGGGGAGTGGCAGGACATATTTAAAGTGATGAAAGGGAAAAACCTACACCCAAGATTAATCAACCCAGCAAGGATCTCATTCAGAGATTAGGGCTTCCCTGGTGGCGCAGTGCTTGAGAGTCCGCCTGCCGATGCAGGAGACGCGGGTTCGTGCCCCGTTTCGGGAAGATCCCACATGCCGCGGAGTGGCTGGGCCCGTGAGCCATGGCCACTGAGCCTGCGCGTCCGGAGCCTGTGCTCCGCAAATGGGAGAGGCCACGACAGTGAGAGGCCCGCATAACGCAAAAAAAAAAAAAAAAAAAAAAAGAGAGATTAAAACATTTACAGACAAGCAAAAGCTAACAGAATTCGGCACCACCAAACCAGCTTTACAACAAATGCTAAAGGAACTTCTCTAGGTAGGAAACACAAGACAAGGAAAAGACCTACAATAACAAACCCAGAACAATTGAGAAAATGGTAATAGGAACATACATATTGATAACTAGCTTAAATGTAAATGGATTAAATGCTCCAACAAAAAGACACAGACTGGCTGAATGGATACAAAAACAAGACCCATATATATGCTGTCTACAAGAGACCCACTTCAGACGTAGGTACACATGCAGACTTAAAGTGAGGGGATGGAAAAATATATTCCATACAAATGGAAATCAAAAGAAACTGGAGAAGCAATTCTCATATCAGACAAAACAGACTTTATAAAGACTATAATAAGGGATGAGGAAGGACATAACAATCAAGAGATCAATCCAAGAAGAAGGTATAACAATTGTAAATATTTATGCACCCAACATAGGAGCACCTCAATACATAAGGCAAATGCTAACAGCCATAAAAGGGGAAATCGACAGTAACACAATCATAGTAGGGGACTTTAACACCCTACTTTCACCAGTGGACAGATCATCCAAAATGAAAATAAATAAGGAAACACAAGCTTTAAATGATACATTAAATAAGATAGATTTAATTGATATTTATAGGACATTCCCCCCAAAAACAACAGAATACACTTTCTTCTCAAGTACTCAAGGAACATTCTCAAGGATAGACCATATCTTGGGTCACAAGTCAAGCGTTGGTAAATTTAAGAAAGCTGAAATCATATCAAGTATCTTTTCTGACCACAATGCTATGAGACTAGATATCAATTACAGGAAAAAATCTGTAAAAAATATAAACACATGGAGACTAAATAATACACTACTAAATAAACAACAGATCACTGGAGAAATCAAAGAGGAAATCAAAAAATACCTAGAAACAAATGACAATGAAAACACGATGACCCAAAACCTATGGGATGCACCAAAAAGCAGTTCTATGAGGGAAGTTTATAGCAATATAGTCCTACCTCAAGAAACAAGAAATATCTCAAATAAGCAACATAATCTTACACCTAAAGCAATTAGAGAAAGAAGAACAAAACCCCCCCAAAGTTAGCAGAAGGAAAGAAGTCATAAAGATCAGATCAGAAATAAATGAAAAAGAAATGAAAGAAACAACAGCAAAGATCAATAGAACTAAAAGCTGGTTCCTTTAGAAGATAAACAAAATGTATAAACCATTAGCCACACTCATCAACAAAAAAAGGGAGAAAACTCAGATCAATAGGATTAGAAATGAAAAAGGGGAAGTAAGAACTGACACTGCAGAAATACAAAGAATCATGAGAGATTACTACAAGCAACTATATGCCAATAAAATGGACAACCTAGAAGAAATGGACACATTCTTAGAAAGCACAACCTTCCGAGATTGAACAAGGAAGAAATAGAAAATATAAAGAGACCAATCACAAGCACTGAAATGGAAACTGTGATTAAAAATCTTCCAACAAACAAAAGCCCAGGACTAGATGGCTTCACAGGTGAATTCTATCAAACGTTTAGAGAAAAGCTAACACCTATCCTTCTCAAACTCTTCCAAAATTAGCAGAGGAAGAAACACCCCCAAACTCATTCTACAAGGCCACCATCACCCTGATATCAAAACCAGACAAAGATGTCACAAAAAAAGAAAAGTACAGGCCAATATCACTGATGAAGATACATGCAAAAATCCAGAGCAAAATACTAGCAAGCAGAATCCAACGGCACATTAAAGGGATCATACACCATGATCAAGTGGGGTTTATCCTAGGAAGGCAAGGATTCTTCAATATGCACAAATCAATTAATAGGATACACCATATTAACAAATGAAGGAGAAAAACCATATGATCATCTCAATAGATGCAGAAAAAGGGTTTGACAAAATTCAACACCAATTTATGATAAACAGCCTCCAGAAAGTAGGCACAGAGGGAACTTACCTCAACATAATAAAGGCCATATATGGCAAACCCACAGCCAACATCATCCTCAATGGTGAAAAACTGAAACCATTTTCACTAAGATCAGGAACAAGGCAAGGTTGCCCACTCTCACCACTATTATTCAACATAGTTTTGGAAGTTTTAGCCACAGCAATCAGAGAAGAAAAAGAATTTAAAGGAATCCAAATTGGAAAAGAAGAAGGAAAACTGTCACTGTTTGCAGATGACATGGTACTATACATAGAGAATCCTAAAGATGCTATCAGAAAACTATTACAGCTAATCAATGAATTTGGTAAAGTAGCAGGATACAAAATTAATGCACAGAAATCTCTTGCATTCCTATACACTAATGATTAAAAATCTGAAAGAGAAATTAAGTAAACACTCCCATTTACCACTGCAACGAAAAGAATAAAATACCTAGGAATAAACCTACCTAAGGAGACAATAGACTTGTATGCAGAAAACTATAAGATACTGATGGAAGAAATTAAAGATGATACAAACAGATGGAGAGATATACCATGTTCTTAGATTGGAAGAATCAACATTGTGAAAATGACTATACTACCCAAAGCAATCTACAGATTCAGTGCAATCCCTATCAAACTACCAATGGCATTTTTCACAGAATTAAAACAAAAAACTTCCACAATTTGTATGGAAACACAAAAGATCCTAAATAGCCAAAGCAACCTTGAGAAAGAAAAATGGAGCTAGAGGAATCAGGCTCCCAGACTTCAGACTATACTACAAAGCTACAGTAATCAAGACAGTATGGTACTGGCACAAAATCAGAAATATAGATCAATGGAACAGGATAGAAAGCCCACAGATAAACCCATGAACCTCTGGTCACCTTATTTTTGATAAATTAGGCAAGGATATACAATGGAGAAAAGACAGCCTTTTTAATAAGTGGTGCTGGGAAAAATGGACAGCTACATGTAAAAGAATCAAATTAGAACACTCCTTAACACCATACACAAAAATACACTCAAAATGGATTAAAGACCTAAATGTAAGGCCAGATACTATGAAACTCTTAGAGAAAAACATAGGCAGAACACTCTATGACATGAATCACAGCAAGGTCCTTTTTGACCCACCTCCTAGAGAAATGGAAACAAGAACAAAAATAAACAAATGGGACCTAATGAAACTTAAAAGGTTTTGCACAACAAAGGAAACCATAAACAAGACGAAAAGACAACCCTCAGAATGCGAGAAAATATTTGCAAATGAAGCAACTGACAAAGGATTAGTCTCCAAAATTTACAAGTAGCTTATGCAGCTCAAGATCCAAAAAACAAACAACCCAATCCAAAAATGGTCAGAAGACCTAAATAGACATTTCTCCAAAGAAGATATACAGATTGCCAACAAACACATGAAAAGATGCTCAACACTAATCATTAGAGAATTGCAAATAAAAACTACAATGAGGTATCACCTCACACCAGTCAGAATGGCCATGATCAAAAAATCTACAAACGAAAATGCTGGAGAGTGTGTTGAGAAAAGGGAACCCTCTTGCACTCTTGGTGGGAATGTAAAGTGATACAGCCACTATGGAGAACAGTATGGATGTTCCTGAAAAAACTAAAATTAGGACTACCAGATGACCCAGCAATCCCTCTACTGGTCATATACCCTGAGAAAGCCATAATTCAAAAAGAGTCGTGTACCACAATGTTCATTGCAGCTCTATTTACAATAGACAGGACATGGAAGCAACCTAAGTGTCCATCAACAGATGAATGGATAAAGAAGATGTGGCACATATATACTATGGAATATTACTCAGCCAGAAAAGGAAATGAAATTGAGTTATTTGCAGTGAGGTGGCTGGACCTGGAGACTGTCATACAGAGTGAAGTAAGTCAGAAAGAGAAAAACAAATACCATATGCTAACACATATATATGGAATCTAAAAAAAAGGTTCTGAAGAACCTAGAGACAGGACAGGAATAAAGATGCAGATGTAGAGAATGGACTTGAGGGTCATGGGGAGGGGTAAGGGTAAGCTGGGACGAAGTGAGAGAGTGGAATGGACATATATACACTACCAAATGTAAAATAGGTAGCTAGTGGGAAGCAGCCGCATAGCACAGGGAGATCAGCTTGGTGCTTAGTGACCACCTAGAGGGGTGGGATAGAGAGAGAGAGATGCAAGAGAGAGGGGATTTGGGGATACATGTATATGTATAGCTGATTCACTTTGTTATACAGCAGCAACTAACACAACCTTGTAAAGCAATTACACTCCAAAAAAGATGTTAAAAAAAATTTAAATTTATAGATTGCTTCTTTCTGGAATTTTCCATTTAATAATTTTCAGACTGCAGTTGACCATGGGTAACTGAAACCACAGATAAGGGGCAACTACTTTAATGATATTTGAATTATCAGTGTAACAGGTTATAATTGCCTAGAATTGAAAAGTCATCACATTTATGGATTAACTTGGTCCTTTCATGCCTGTGAGGTAGCCAGCTAGGAATTATGCTTATTGTACAGATGAAGAATGTGAGACTAATGGGTCAAATGTGCTATGCAATGTCATACTATGGGCTTAGAACCAACTGCTCTTATACGTAGAGCAGTGGTTCTCAAGGCATATCAGTACCATCTAGGATCTTGTTAGAAATCCAAATTCTTGTTCCAAAGTGCCACCAGAAACTCTGGGAGTGGGGCAAGCAATCTGTGTTTTAACAAGCCCTCTAGGTGATTCTGATGTGCTCAAAATTGAGAACCCCTGACCTAGGGAAATAATGAACATCTGTAAATACCCTCTCCCTCCCAGATGTTAGAAATGTAATTTTTTTTCAGCTTTAACCCTTTCTGATGGAAATTTTTCTAATTTGTTTTACATGCTTTCCTATTTTTGTAGAGATAGAGTACATACATAAGTTAATCAATTTTCAGCATGTTGATGATATATAGTTATTTAAAAAATCTATCTCCTCATTTTCATGTCTCCTTGTCACTTATTCTAGCAGGAAGTTTTTTTTTTTTTTCTGATATCCTCTGAAGAAAATAGAAAACTATGCTTCTGAAATTTTATTTTAAAGTCATCATAAGACTTTGAAAGAAACTTTGCAAAGGAGTGTCTTCAGCAGTGGGGCTTCATGAAATCTTCCTCCGGGGAGTTAAGTGAAGAAAACTAAAAGACTTTCTATGAAATGCAGGTGGTAATTTATGAGATAATATTTAGAATGGCAATTATTAGTATTTTCCAAAAATATAAGTTGGTTTTATATTGAAAGATGCAAACTGATTTAGGACATACTGCACAGAAGTGACTTAACATAACCGAGCTCTGTATTTAGTGAGATAAAATTTGCCATTTTGGACAAAGAGGAATAGAATAGTAACACCTAGTCTTAAAACTGAGAAACAAAGAAGAAAATATTTGCCTTTCCAGCTCCCCAGTAAGTAAGAGAAAGTCAAAGTCATTTCAAACAGAACTTAGCTGGTGGTTTGGAGCCTCTGCTTCTTTGATTAAGCAGTTTGTGTTGGTATAGGAGACAACCCTGGCTTCCTGCATGGAATACGGTCTCAGGAAGAATACGTAGCTCGCACTCATCAGATCACAGGGAAAGAACTGGTTTGAATTTCCAGATCCAGGTCGTATTCAATACAAAATCAAAATTAATTCTAGTGATCTTCTTTCAAGCTACTTAAGAATGGCATATATTCTTAGTTATGTAAAATGTGTCTATTCATAGCCCATGAAACATGAAAAAAAAAGAGTTTGTCCAATGTATCTGGTCATCAATTTTGGCAAAGAACATAAGCTGATTTTCTGTGGGGTTTTTTTTTTTTTGGAGATAGGCTTCTAATTTTTTCCTTTTCTACTCAGAAATGAAACTTTTGGCTGACTTGAATGTTTTTTGGCTGACACTCATTGAGGGAAAAAAAATGACAAAAAAGGGCTGTAGACTTTTATTGATCAACTACTATCTAAAAGGACATTTTCTCTCTGCTGCCTGTTACTGCTTTACTTCCCTTTTGCTAAAAGAAAATTATTTTACCTTCCTGTGCTATCCTTGTACTTAATGTGGAGAGTAAAAGTGACAAATTAAAACTATATATTCATAGAGCAGAGATGAATCATGCTTGGTAAGAAAAACTAAAAGTTCAAGCTCAACCCAGGAAACAAAGCTAAGATTGCTTCTTATTTTTATATTTTTGCGGTTGGAATGTATTAGTAGCAATGTTTGTTCTAAGACATTTTACAGGAGAGAGAGAGAGAGAGAGAGAGAGAGAGAAAGTGTGTGTGTATGTGTGTGTGTGTGTGTGAGAGAGAGAGAGAGAGAGAGAGAGAGAGAGAGAGAGAGAGAGAGAGAACTCTTTACTGATAGTTTCTCCAATTAGCTCTCCAAGAAGGAAACTGCCTCTCACTGTCATGGCCTCTCCCATTGCGGAGCACAGGCTCCAGATGCGCAGGCTCAGCGGCCATGGCTCACGGGCCCAGCCGCTCCACGGCATGTGGGATCCTCCCGGACTGGGGCACGAACCCGTGTCCCCTGCATCGGCAGGCGGACTCTCAACCACTGCGCCACCAGGGAAGCAGTAACATTATATTTTTGAAAGGGTTGAATTTTCCTTACAAAGAAGAAGCAAACATCTTCTGCCTTTCAGTGCAATTGGGGTAGAAAAGAATAATCATCCCAAACTGGAAAAGGGATTCATCGGTTAAAGAGAAACAGAAGGTATTACTCTGAGAAAGTCTGGTGGGTATCACAGTAGGGAAGTGGGTTGTACTATCATATAAAACCTTGAAAGATAGGAGTATATTTGATAACCATTGATGAATTCAGACAGACTGACCTAAGCCCATGGCTTTGAGAAGTTAAGTAGCTGTCCCAAGTCGCATAGCTGGGCAAAAGTGCTCCATGGCCAGATTCGGCACTAAATAGACCCCTAACATGAAGTGACCCATGTGGGTTTGGAAAATATGCATCTCAGTTCTGACTCTGATGAACTTAAAGAAACCTTTCCCCAAACTTTCAGAATGGTGTTATTTTTCCAGACTCTTGAGAAGAGGATGAATCAGATTTATATGATTCATAAGAAGAAAGAAACAAGATATCTGAGTGTCATGGGGCAAATTTATCACTGCTACCCATAGAGAACACTGGAAGAAATGGTACACCTTGTAGAATTTGGTACTAACATCAAGGGGATATTTCATTGGGATGCAAAATCATTTTCCCTTTAATAGTATAATAATATTTCTCAAACTTCCCTAATTTATCTCAGTCACCTATTATGGCTATTGCTCACATGAATTATCTGAGTTCCTCATTTATATTGATACTTTAAGCATACATATTGAGTTAAAGAATTTCATTCATCCCCTTCTTGTTTAGTAATGTGATGTTGCTTATTTTAATGAAAATAATCCTTTTCAAGTATTAAAGAATGCCATCTGGTTCTGATAATCAAGAATTTGGTGAACACGTCCATGTTTACTCTAGACTTACAAGTTTTAATAACATTCTATCTGGAATACATTTCCCATACTGGGATACTAACTACTTTTATCACACCCTAATACTGAATCCCTTCTAGTCTTTTGATTGTCTTAGAGGTTTTACTTAGAATGATCTTATATTACATATTTGAATGTAGAAATAAATTCCAAATTATAGTCATGGACACAGGATTATATTTGTAAAATGGGATGTTCTCATCAAGACTCTTTGGCTGTAGGAAACAGAAACTCACTCAAAGCAGATTAGGTAAACAGGAGTTTACTAGGTGGACATAACAATGTCAAGCATGGTCACAGAAAAACTGAAGGAGAATGTCAGATACCAAGGTCACTCCTGCCAGCTCTCTCACTCAATTCTGCTTCTATAATCTCCACTGCATTCCCATCCCAACCTCGCCCTTCACTTTCTAGTGCATACGTGTCTTGTTTACGTGCAGCGTGGTCCCCTACACAGACCATTCTGCACATAACATTCTAATTTTGGGGTTCATCACTGACTGGCTTAAGTCTTTGTGTGTTCAAGTTCTTAAGAGAAATAACCTGACTGACCTCTGTCCAATGAATAGATTAGCTCACTTCTGATTAGGGCTTCACCCCAATCAATTAATCGTGGTGAGGAATGGGTCACCTGATAAGGGGGCTGCCACTGCCAGGAACCACGGGAGAGGCTGATCCTCTAGAAGGGCTGTGGACTCTAGCAGGCAAAGAAACATGTTTAGTACAGGTCAGGACAAGAATTTGCACTTGATTTTAATCAGTTCTTGAATAATGCCCTATATTCCAGAAACTGTGCCATCACATCTGTTTGATCCTTTTGTCAAGAATTATTATTCTGTTTCATTGCAGTCTTTTCTCTCAAAGAGCAATAAGATAATAAATATCATCACTGTTGATTCTGTAGATTTTCACACAACAGTTGATATGGAAGAACAATGATCTGGGTGTGAAGTGTGAAATGCTTACTGTAATATTACAGAAAAAAATAAGCATAAAACATACACACACACAAACACACATACTCCATACATTTTTTCTAAGTACATACCATTTAGCATCCCCTTTTGCATTAAAGTATCTATATTTCAAACAGGAGCAAGCCACACCTGGTAAACAGCTGTTTCTTGAGTAACCAACTCCAACTCTTTATCAAAATTAAAAACAGCACAACCAATCCTGCTAAATTACTCATACCTGCAATTATTAATGTGTCTGTCATTAAAAGGCTATATGTTAGGTTTTGCCAACAAACCAGTACAGAGGTTCGGCTTAAGTACATTGTCACAGATAAATCAGTCTGTTCTACTTTTAGAGTCCTGGATACAGCTCTGCTGGAGCTCACAGATTTAGTTTGTACACACACATGCCCTCAGAAATTGCTCCCCTCCCTGCATAAGTCTCCACTGTGAACCTCTTTTATTACCTTTAGTTTACCAAGTGAGAAGCAGTCAATCAAAATCACTTGACAATGCATCAGTCTGTGGAATCATGTAGAACTATAAAGGTATGAGTGTTTACTGTTTTCAAGAATAGAGGCAGTAAAAATGAGACTGGTAGACTGTGACCTTGCCAAAAAACCCCATAAAACCTCAGGCTGTTAACCAGAATAAAATGCAGTGTTTTTATCTTGGGTTTTGTCAGATTCTCTAATAAATGCTGTTATATGACAAGGAAAATATATATTTATACTGTGATGTAAAACTCAGCTTGAGAGCCAGTTAAGGGCAATTGGATCAGTTACTAATTCCCCAGGAAACATCAAATCCAAAAACCTGTAGAGAAAAAGAAAATCTTAGACCTCACCAAATAGCTCCACAATGATCTGAGCTCATTAGAAGGTCCAGTTCAAGATAAGGCTTTTCAGTGTGTGTGTGTGTGTGTGTGTGTGTGTGTGTGTGTGTGTGTGTGTGTGTGTGTGTGTGTGCGCG
>NW_006798376.1:2019869-2030767 GCF_000442215.2 Lipotes vexillifer
GTGTGTGTGTGTGTGTGTGTGTGTGTGTGTGTGTGTGTGTGTGTGTGTGTGTGTGTGTGTGCGCGCGCGCGCGCGCGCGCGCATGCGCGCGCACGTGCACGCACATGTATGGTCAGCTCATGTTCAAGGGCAGAGCTTAATAAAAATGGATGGTTCCAATGAAAGGCAGTTTCCATACACCACTGAATACAACTGAAAGAAATCCAGGTTCAGGTAGCAAAGGAATGACCATGTATTTGTGGTGAGGAAGAAATGTGCTTCGAAGAGACTAGAAGTTAGGCTTCCGCAGGGACAGATAAGAAACACAAACACACAGTTCAACAACTCACTCTGACAGGGCAATAAAGACTGAACATTCATGAGTCCCAAAGGTGGGCGCTTCTTTGACTTGATCTGTTTCAATGCTCTAAGTATTTGGTTCCAGCACTCATGTTACCTTCCCTTTTGCCACTAATGTTTCTGTTATTTTTTTCATTAGGAAATTATACAACTTTAATAAGAAAGCAACTAGGGATTGTTCTCTGAAAATTAACTTCAGCAATTTTTAGCACAAAATGTGTTTGCTGTAATCAGGATGCAGCAGAACCAGCCTAGAGACTTTTTACCTCCTGGAACGAATAAAGGACTCTTTCTCCCTTTTCACTCCCAAGAAGAAGGGCTAAGGCAGACCTTACCCAGATGGCCAGGACCTGCATAGATAAATTCCAGGCTTCATAGCTAATGGTTACCAGGCTACTCAGGGCAGCTGAAACTCTGGTGAAACTCTTCCAAACTGGGAAGCCCTCCGTGAGTACATTTCAGAAGGGCTTTCTCCTTTAAAGAGACTATTTAAATCTTTAGCATAAACCAGACACTTTTCTCACATGATTTTATTAATTCTCACAAGAACCTAAAAGGTCAATATTATACCTTAAGATGTTTTAAAAAGTTATATCAGCAATATAAGATTTCATAAAAATAAAAACAGTGAAGAAAATTATGAAGTGAAAAGTAAATACTACCCCTATTCACAAATAAGCTGGAGCTCTCATCAAAATTCCCAAAGGTAATCACTATTACCAGTTCTTTGGATATTTCCCAGAAATCTTCTATGCATGTGTCTTTGTGTGCATTTTTTTATACTCTTCTGAAACATTTCATTTCACACTATATCCTGGACATCTCCTCATATCTAATTTATTCACATTCCCTATATCAAACTCATTTTCCCATATCTAATTTCCCACTTCTAATTCATTTGCATTCTCTTTCATGGCTATGTAATGTTCCACAGGATAGACATTAATATAATTTATACTACCTTTCTCAATATTAGTGTCTAGTTTTTTACTTTTACTAATAATGACTCAGAGGATGTCTGTGTAATTGTGTGAATATAATATTTATAATTGATATTTCTTGGTTAAAATTAGGGACAGTTTAAATTTTTATAGACATCATTAAATTTCTGAAGGAAAGGTTTTAGCTTCATTTTATTCTGTGGGAAAATAGGCTCAGAGAAGTTAAGATACATTGCAGAGGTCACAAAATCTGGTAAGCAAAGTTGCAGAGCAAGGATTTGAAATCAGGTTTATCTGGCTCCAAGCTTCACCATTTTCACCCTTGTCACCTGACTTCCTAAAACCTTAAAGGTCTAATAAATAGTCTAATATGTAGTTCTTAAATTACTAGAAGGAATAGAGTCAGTTTGGTACAGCACGAACAATGAAAAATTTACCCAGTATGAGACAAACTATTGATCATTTCTTCCTTACCAGGAAAATGATATTCCAAGAATATTTAAATATAATATCATTCATTCATTTATAAAATAATAATTGAGCACCTCTTCTCTGGAAAGCATAGTATTACACCGAAACCCATTATGAACAAGATTGACAGGGTTTCTAAATTTTAGTGGAAACCCAAGACATTAACCAAATCATATTAAAATTAATGTAAAATTCTAATTGACAAGTACAATCGTATCAGTGATAGATGAGCTTATAACAGGATTTCATGTAGGCAAGGGCTCAGAATAGAATTCTTCCAGGTAATGTCAACTATGTTGAAATCTATAGGACAGCTGGGTGTAACTAGAGGTATGATGGGGAAGAACAAATCTGACTCCATATTGGATCTGTTACTTTTAATTTAAACTTTGTATCCTACTGCTTTTGCTACAAGTATTCTATTGCTTTTGCTACAAGTTTTATCACTAAAGGGATGTTGCCTATAGCTTAAAGTTTATATGATGACCCATCTCTGGGAACCCTGCCTCACAAGCCTGAGAGTTAAGCTAAAATACCTTTGTTTAGCTCACAGGAAACATCCTGACCAGGCCCACCTGTGAATGGCTGCAGGAAGGAAGAAATTAACACATCCCCTCTGGGGTCTGGTCAGAGCCAGGAAATATTTGCAACAGCTTATCACCTTTTTCACTTTACCTGCTCACCTCCTCCTCTTTGTTCTAGAAAAGAAACTAGCATTCAAACCCTGGGCAAGATGGTTCTTTGGGACACTAGTCCACCATCTTCTTGGTCTGCTGGCTTTCCAAATAAAGTCACTACCCCTTGCCCCAAGAACTCATCTCTCAATTTATTGGTCTGTCATGTGGTGAGCAGTATGAGCTTGGAATCAATAACAGGAAGAAGGAAGGAAAACACATTCCTTTTCAGGCAGAGGAAATGTATTTGTTTGACATAAACCAGAGCAAGATCTTTTTTGACCCGCCTACTAGAGTAACGGAAATAAAAACAAAAATAAACAAATGGGACTTAATTAAACTTAAAAGCTTTTGCACAGCAAAGGAAACCATAAACAAGACAAAAAGACAACCCTCAGAATGGGAGAAAATATTTGCAAATGAAATGACAAATGATTAATCTCCAAAATACACAAACAGCTCATGGAGCTCAATATCAAAAAAATAAACAATCCAGTTAAAAAGTGGGTGGAAGACCTAAATAGACATTTCACCAAGGAAGACATACAGAGGGCCAAAAGGCACATGAAAAGATGCTTAACATCACTAATTATTAGAGAAATGAAAATCAAAACTACAGTGAGGTATCACCTCATGCCAGTCAGAATGGCCATTATCAAAAAATCTAGAAACAATAAATGCTGGAAAGGGTGTGTCGAAAAGGGAACCCTCCTGCACTGTTGGTGGGAATGGAAATCAATACAACAATGGAAAAAAGTATTGGAGGTTCCTTACAAAACTAAAAATAGAGCTACCAGATGACCCAGCAATCCCACTACTGGGCATATACCCTGAGAAAACCATAATTCAAAAAGGGTCATGCACCACAATGTTCACTGCAGCACTATTTACAATAGCTAGGACATGGAACCAACCTAAAAGTCCATCAACAGATGAATGGATAGAGAAGATGTGGCACACATATACAATGGAATATTACTCAGCCATAGAAAGAAACAAAACCGAGTTATTTATAGTGAGGTGGATGGACCTAGAGTCTGTCATTACAGAGAGAAGTAAGTCAGAAAGAGAAAAACAAATACCATATGCTAACGCATATATATGGAATCTAAAAAAAAAAAAAAAAAAAAAAAAATGGAACTGATGAACTTAGTTGCAGGGCAGGAATAAAGAGGTAGACATAGAGAATGGACTTGAGGACACGGGGAGGGGGAAGGGTAAGCTGGGATGAAGTGAGAGAGTGGCATGGACATATATACACTACCAAATGTAAAATAGATAGCTAGTGCAAAGCAGCCGCATAGCACAGGGAGATCAGCTTGGTGCTTTGTGACCACCTAGAGGGGTGGGATAGGGAGGGTGGGAGGGAGGCTCAAGAGGGAGGGGATATGGGGACATGTGTATGCATATGGCTGATTCACTTTGTTGTGCAACAGAAATTAACACAGTATTGTGAAGCAATTATACTCCAATAAAGATCTATTAAAAAAAAAAAAAAGCTACTGTGGGAGGAAACACTGCAAGTTCCAAGAAATGAACCAAGGCCAATGAGGTCCTAAGAGAGGAATGGAGAAAATGTAAGCAGGCCCTGTAGGGCCTTATTAATCTAGGGAAGGAATGTTATCATTAGTAAAAGAGAAAGCATCAAAAGGTTTTAAGGAAGGTGTAAATCACAATGGCAGCAGACTGGAAAATGATTATTTAGCTCCCAGAAGCAAAGCTCATCAGTATATGAAATACACATGCAATTGAAGGCAACTTCCCCAAGAAGAAACTCCATGTGTCTAATAACCACACCTGATGTACACGTACTTTCTCCGTCTTTCCCTTAAAACTCAATTTACTTAAATTACATAGTAAAATCTGAAGTTGTAATGAAAATTATCACCATCATCATCAGGGGACAGCAATACATGCAGAGTTAAATTAGAGAGCTTTCCAAATCAACTTAGCAGCAAATGCTGACATCAATTTAAAATTAACCAACTGCATAAGCAGTACAAGTAGCCACTTGGGGAAGCACTTTTTTTTTTTTTTTGCGGTACACGGGCCTCTCACTGTTGTGGCCTCTCCCATTGCGGAGCACAGGCTCCAGACGCGCAGGCTCAGTGGCCATGGCTCACGGGCCCAGCCGCTCCGCGGCATGTGGGATCTTCCCGGACCGGAGCACGGACCCGTGTCGCCTGCATCGGCAGGCGGACTCTCAACCACTGCGCCACCAGGGAAGCCCGGAAAGCACATTTTACGAAGAATCCACTTAGGGCAAGAGTGCGGCACCTGCCTCAGAAAAGAGACCCTGTCACTTAACCCCATCACCTCAGCCTCTCTACGCATTCTAAGCATTAAGGCTCCACTGCAAAGTCAAGTTTCCAACAGCCAGACACAATAACATAACTTCTTGCCTAAGCATGTCTATCTCAGACCTTTAAACATTCTGAAAGAATAATCCAGACATAAACTGTGTGCACAAAAATCTGGAATGCTAGCCTCTGTGCCTAAGAATGAAAGTGTGATCTCAACATGTGGTACTATGGGGCCCCAAATACTCAAAGTCTAGGTCATGCTGGGTACCACATGGATGCTCCCCTGTAAATCTCCCCATCCACTCCAACAATTCCTGAAGAATACAATCCAGTGATGGAAAATGCTCATAAGGGTTCAGAAGTGTCCTAAAGTAGAAGAGCTGAGAAATCTAGAGATGTCTGTGAGACAGGTGAGTTTCCAGGGTCCTTGGAGTCCTATGATGCATTCTTTGGCACAGCTCTCAAGACCCTTCCTCCACAGTCACAGCTGTGCTGACAACCACATCTGTACCAGTTTTTTCGTACTCCCTCATCCCTGTCATACCTTATCGTCCGGATACATGGATTACCTAATCCAAATGACACTATGCCACACCTCTTGGTTCATACTGCTTTCTCCAAATAAAACGCCCTTTCTCGTTGCAGAACTCTGACTCATCTTTTAAAGCCAAACTCTAATGTATAGTCAGGGAGCAATTCAACATTTTTGAGAACCAGCTGTAAACCAGGCATTTGGGATATAAAGATGAATAAACCACAATTCTTGTCTCCAGGAAGGTCATAATTATACGTCTTTACATTCCCAGTGACTATGAAATTGTCTTTAATAAATAAGGTTAAACAAAGTAACTTGGATACATCTAGACAAAAATAATAAACTCAGTGTACTACCACCCAAAAAGAGAGCAAGAACCCAACGTCCTAGTGTGTACCATGCTGTATAAACACAGAGTATACATAGTATCCTCAAGGCCTTATGATGTCCTGACTCCTACGGAAGAAAATATAGAATTTATTCATTCATTTATTTATCCACTGTTTACTCACTATCTGTGATGTGCAAGATATTATAGTAGGAACTATAAGCCATACTGACGATTGCCAAGTCTCTATGTCAAAGAACTTAAAGTCAATTAAGTCCTGTGAGAGTTCAAATGACAGAGGGTTCCTCTAAACATTGGAGATATCATATCATCTACCCTTCTACCTTATTACCATTAAGGAATTGGATACTGAATGCCTAGTGATAAATACTGACCAAGTGTTCATCCGGTGGTCCCTGGGCTCATCCAGTTGTTACTGGAACACCTTGCTGGGTACCTCGTTTGTTTGTTTTTTTTGGAATTTTGGAATTTTATTTTATTTATTTTTTTATACAGCAGGTTCTTATTAGTTATCCATTTTATACATATTAGTGTATATATGTTGTTGGGCACCTCTTGAAATAGTCCATTTCAATTGCAGACAGCTACACAAGTTAGTAATTTCTTTCTTTCACTGAACCAAAATGTATTTTCCTGAAACTTCTATTTGTCAGTCCTCTGTCTTCCTCTGGTAACTTTCAGAGTTAATTCATTTCCTCTTTCACATCTATTATTTGAAAATATTAAATAACTGACATTCTTCTTCAGCTTTCTTCTATCCATCATTTATTTCTGTTGAGTTACTTCTGGATCTGTGTCCTTATTCAAGATATGAACTAACCTTCCCAGCTTCTAATATCCTCAATTTTATTAGTCATTCAGCCTCTCTGTGAATTTATTAATATATTGAACACCAGACTAAAGTTTCCACCAAGTTGGCATTAATTAATGACATTGTTTATAGTTAATGATTCAGTCAAAGATCTACCTAAAAAGATTATCACTCAGCTCACAACCCTCCCCTCACTGATAAGGAGAGCGTACATAACTCTGATGCACATATTCCTAAAATCCAGATGCACAGTGTCTACAATATTCCAGTAATCTATCAGTAAAGTAACTCATTCAAAAAAAAAAGTGATGTCTGACTGCATGATATAATCATAGTGAACCTACTCTGACTCTTAGCGATCAACTTTTCCTTTTCTAAAAATCGATCTTGTAAAAAATTCTTCCCCATATGCCAGAACCAATTTCAGTTACTTATCTGGAGATGAAGGAATCTAAATTTGTCTGACTCTTTTTCTTAGAAATTGAAACATGACCAAGTTCTGTGCTCTAGCAACTCTCCTGTATTCCATGAATTCTACACAATGAACCTAGAACTTTTCTAAACCATCTAGTTTTTTAAATGATAATTACATTTAAGAAAGTATAAACCTATAGATTCATTCACTTAGAAAGCAATCCCTAACCTATAGAAGAATACATACACATTATATTTATAAATATTAGTAATAACATGTATAATTGAATAAAACATGAAATGAACCCAGTTTTCTACTTTAGCAACAACAAATATCCTCAATAAAAGATTTAAGAGGAAAGATATGCTAAACATGCTCATCTTTGAGTTGAAGAAGTGAAAAAAGCAAATCAACAAACATATCTGGGTGCCTAGTAGAACTTTCTTATGATAAAACTATATTTAATAAAATTAATTAAAAATTTAGTGTGTATCCTTTTTCATACACATTGCACATCAAAGTTCTCTCTTCCTATTCTTATTGCCAACACTGATTTTACAGTTTTGGGGGGGATGAGGGGGGATAGGGGGATGGCTAAAACTGCCAAATCGTTTTCATAGACTGTTTCCAAGTTGGATGATTCCACTGGACGAGAATCTGCCATCCTCGACCCTTTCTATAATTTCAGCAGTATGTGGGCCTATTCTCTGAATAAGCATGATGGTGGAGATAAGGCTTGCGTTTTATTTAAGAGGCTGCATCCTTCTAAGTACCCTGTAATACGGTCTATGAATGTGTAGGAAGCCCTATAGGTGGAAAACTTTTAAAAAGCAAATTTGTTCTTAACGTATGTAACTAACCTTCTCAGTCACATCAAAATATAAAATATTGTACCACCTGGGAATTTTCTTAAGCACAAATGCAAATTAGTTTGATGTCTGAAAATGCTACCTGATAAATCTCTGAGCAATAAATATCCACTGCTAGGCAACGACAACTTCTTATTAAAGCAAAGTGGATGGGTAAAGGCTGAAGAGATCCTGAGGAACACACTGCCACAGAAGAGTCAACCTGGCACTCAGGCTCTACAATGAAGTGGTCACACCTTTCCCTGACTCCTTAGTAATTCTAATGGTAATGCTTATGATACTTGTATTTCTTAAGAGATAGAAGGACCTGAAATACAGAACGTCCCACTGAAAATGTTAACTCTTCCCAAATATGTCCAAACCTGACACATTTAGAAACAGGTCTAGATGAAGGCAAAGGCAGACCTTTGCAAAACTGCAAAATGCAGTTTATCTTCTGTCTTCCAACAGTATCTCTTTTGCTATTTACCCCTTCCCCAATCTCTCTCTATGTGTGGGATCCAGTCTACGTGTCCTTATGCTTCCTTCTTTTTATCCAAAGATACCCTTTGCAGGATAGGCAGGGAGAGGAGAATTATCAGAACTTGCTCGCAATCAAAATACTCTTTTCCTCAGGGCCACTCATTTCAGCAATATATGCAAAGGAAAATAATTAACTATATTTAATTTTCAGCTTGGCATGAGTGACTCCTTCAATTTATTCTTCAGTAGAATATTTGCACTACGTCTGTGAACCAACACACTTTTATCCATCAATTCTACTTCTAAGGATTTGTCATTAGAAACCAGTTATATGTGTAATATGAAACTACGATGTCTTTCTCAAAGCATTGTTTTTATAATAACAACAAATTAAAGAACGGAAAGAGCCCAAAAGAACAATGATAAAGAATTAGTAAATTATGTTAAATCCTATTTGCCATTAAAATTATATTTTAGAAATGTACATCTTAACATGGTATATATTTATGACATAATGAGTAAAAAGGTGAGTTTATGCATGGTAAGATCCCATATAAAAAAACGTATACATGTATAGTACAGATATTCACCTGTGGATGTGTATAAAAATGTACCAGGCATGGTGCTAAGCATTTGGTAAACAAGAACACATATGGCTTCTACCCACATAGAGCATATAGTATGGGTCAAAGATCGACATTAACCGATGCCAAAAGACAAAAACTTCTGTCCTCATGGGGCTTATACTTTATTCTTAATTGTATCTTTATGTCTGGCACATATTACTTGTGATATAAAAATAATACTTTTCAACTGTTCAATAACTGCAAAATGTTCTATATTTTCCCAGATTACTTGAAACACAATTAAATGGCAGACTTTAGAAAATTTAACAGTGGTATCTATGGATGGGAATTCCATAAATCTCACTGTCCTGGCCTCTTCTCATGAAATTCTCATACTTACGATGGCCACTACAACATGAGAAGTATAAACCACACCTGCATTATAATTCTTTTGTGTGTGTGTGTGTGTGTGTGTGTGTGTGTGTGTGTGTGTGTGTGTGTGTTACGCGGGTCTCTCATTGGCCTCTCCCGTTGTGGAGCACAGGCTCCGGAGGCACAGGCCCAGCGGCCATGGCTCACGGGCCCAGCTACTCCGCGACACGTGGGATCTTCCCAGACCGGGGCACGAACCCGTGTGCCCTGCATCGGCAGGCGGACTCTCAACCACTGCGCCACCAGGGAAGCCCCTGGATTATAATTCTTATCTTTAGAATTTATAATTCTTATCTTCACGAAGCCATTCAACTTCCTTCTGTGAATTTCTCAGTGTTATTTCTAAATCCATTCTATAAACTCCGGACAAAAGTTATTTACAAAACAAACAGACTAGGCAAGATTTCTCATTAAAGAAATGAACCAAGGAAGTTTTACCAAAGAAAGGGTCAGAACATCTATGAAAAGGTCGGAGCAGAAATCAGATAAACATTTCTGACCACAGGCATAATTAGAAAATCCTCAGGTAGTTAATGCCAGTGTTTGGACCAATTAAACAACCAAGATAAAGGGAGACAACATCAATTAATGTTCCACTTGGAAATCATATTTTATTTTAGTTCTGCTGAAAAACAGAAGCCGACAGACAACTTTGCTCAAAACACCTTTACTGTGAAGTAACTTTGGTCTTAGGACAGACAAAGTCAAGGTGGGAGTGAACTGTCCCTCTGTTTCCCCCATACAGTCCAATTTTTCTATAGGAAAATATGGAAGTAAGATATAAGGGGAAGAAAACCTACATTTTAGATCACTTCTCTTTTATAGTGTTCTGACTCTGATGCTTAGCCTTTGTTTAGACATTGCTAGTTGGACTAGATAATTACCTTCCATTCACTGTTGTTAGTTTATCAAAAGGGATTTGTTTACTGCTTATTATTTGCCAGTGTGGGAAGATGGGCTCAACTTTCAAGTTAACTAATGCAGAAAACATAGGGTAGGAAAAAATGGCACATTTTCATCCATCTTCTTTTCTTTTTTTAATATACCCTATGACTTGCTGAAATCATCATGGTGGCTGAAGTTGTAAACCAAAGAACCATGTAAAAACGCTGGCCTGTAAGCACATTTACATACTTTATAAAATTTACCCTGAACCGGGTGAATGGTTAATATTGCTATTTTATATACATCAGGAGAAGAGCAGTCCTTGTTTCTTCAAAACATTATTTAGTAGAGAACTAGGTAGTTAGTTACACTAAATATATCCTACATTTTTTACAAAATATGAAAAATTAAGAGAAAATTATATTTGGCAAAAATATATTGATTTTAGCTTACTACTAAAGCAAATGTATCATCTAATTCAGAAAATCTATTTATATTAAAATACATTTTCTCTCATCATTGGAGAAAGGTACTAAACTTAATAACCAAGTGGAGACTGAAACACACTGAAACTAAGCACCTTATTTACAAATATACTTTAAGACTAAATTTCCGGGCTTCCCTGGTGGCGCAGTGGTTGAGAGTCCGCCTGCCGATGCAGGGGACACGGGTTCGTGCCCCGGTCCGGGAAGTTCCCACATGCCGCGAAGCGGCTGAGCCCGTGAGCCACGGCCGCTGAGCCTGCGCGTCCAGAGTCTGTGCTCCACAACGGGAGAGGCCACAACAGTGAGAGGCCCGCGTACCGCAAAAAAAAAAAAAAAAAAAAAAAAAAAAAAAACAAAAATT
>NW_006798376.1:2030801-2035698 GCF_000442215.2 Lipotes vexillifer
ACTCTTTCCAGCTTGCCTTTATCTTCTTTCCTCTATTTTAATTTATTGTGAATTTTAGTTCATTTCATTCCCTCTTCCCAAATTGAAATTACTCTCATACATTTTAATTTGGACCAACTTTTAACAATCTTTTATTCAATGTACATTATTTCCACCTCTCCAAAATTAAACATTTTTACACAAACATAGATACTTAGAATAGATGTGACTGAACAACAGTTTTTACCTCCACATGAAAGTTAGCCATTCTATTAGTCAGACACACCAGACCATGAATAAACTGCTGTTGCTCTAGATAATACATGTCTATCTACAGCTCCATAGCTCTTGGTATATGGTAACTGCCATCCCTAATGTTTGTGAGTTGTGCCATGGTTTTCTGCATTTTTTTAAACCTTTTTGACTTCTCTGCTAGATTTTTCAAACAGCCTTTTAACTGGCCTCTTTGTTTCTTCTCTTGGCTAACTCTTAAAAACACACCCTTCACTATTACATTAGCTTCTTATTGCTGCATAACAAATTGACATAGGATTAGTGGTTTAAAACCACACCCATTTATTATCTCACAGTTTCTGCAGGTCAGAAATTCTCTGTGGATTTGGCTAGATTCTCTGTTCCAGATCTCACAAGACCAAAATCAAGGTGGTGGCCAGGCTGGAGTCTTGCCTGGAGAACCTCTGATGAAGAATCTGTTTCCAAGCTCTTGCAGGCTATTGGCAGAATTCAGTTCCTTTTTTTTTTTCAATTGGACTGATGGCTCCATTTCAGCCAAAGGTCTCACTCATCTCTTTTAGGTATCCACATTCCTTTTTTATGTTGTCCCCTCCATCTTCAAACCAACAACAGCACATTGAATCCTTTCTGCATTTCAATTCTCTCTGCCCTCTTCTTCTGCCAGGGGCTGGTGAAAGTTTCTGCTCTAAAGGACTTCTTTGATTAGATCAGGCATGAAGTCTTGGGGGTGTTCCTAGAAATTGTGCCTACTACAAAGTTCCAACAAAAATTTCATCACATACAGAAAACCTTGGGTGTCCACACATTCATTCTTCCTCCTGTCATTCTCTCCCTCCTTACTTGCATGGAGCCCCTAGTGTACTCCTACAGCATCCACTGTGTACCTCAATCAAAGCATTCATCACACTGTAGTACACTGTCCGTTTGCTTGTTTGTCATTCTAGAAGACTTTGTAACTATGTAACTCCAGTACTGAAGCCAGTGCCAAGCACCATAAAGATGATCATCTGATAGATGCACGCTGAACAATTTGTATGTGCCTTTAAATTCAAAGAAGAAATACTTTATGTTCAATGTAAATATAGTACTGAAGTGTATTTACTTCTAAGTGTTTATAAATGAGCAATCTATATCATAGATAAAATTCTCAGCTCACCATACTATTCATTTAATCCGAATTTTATATTCATTAAAAATAATTTGAAAAAAACTTTTGAAAACTTATTAAGCATACATTGCTACTGTGGTAACTGCTTTATCTCATTTAATCCAAACAATTTCATTTTACAGATGAGAAAACTGAGACTTCAGAGTTGCCTGAATTCAAACATCTACAAAGTAGTAAAGCCATGGCTGTTGAGCCCCTATGTTATTTTCCTTCCTTCCTTCCTACCTCCCTTCCTTCCTTCCTTCCTTCTTTCCTCCCTCCCTCCCTCCCTCTTTTTCTTCCATAGTTATATTTATTGAACATTTATTACGTGCCAGGAATTGTGCTAACATTTTCACTAAATAGACTAGACTCCCAAAATACTGTTAGAAATAATATCTTTATCATATGTATTTACAGTACTTTCTGCACACGCACACACAAAATTAAACCATTACTTCATTAAATTAAATAATAATATTATACCTGATTTATGTTTAATATGTACTTAAAATCATCCATTACTAATCCTGCTTTTATGTGACTGCCGCATATTTGCAAAGACATGTGAACTATAACGAAAATACACTTTATAATATGCTAGTCATTAGCAACTTTGTGTGGGAAAAACCGATGAGAAAATTTAAACAAGGAAATTCCATCTTGCCCAACTGTGATCTCATCATAGCTAGGGACATTGTATGAACCACAGATGGTGAGAATTAAGAAGCCACACATGTTCCTTAGGGACTTCAACTTTACCAAAGCAAGGATCTGCGCTTTAGAGCAGTTTGTTGGTTATAAAACAATGTCATATTCAAATATATGACATCTTACTGCTCAGGGCCTCCACTGCAACATTCAAAGCCATCCCATCGTGGTTACAGCAGATACTGTATTAACGTGGCTAGGAAATATATGCCTTCCTAAATTCACACATTTACCAATATAAATCAGTATCATAGTTCATTTACAAAACAAAATACATAAACATGAGTTACTGTCATTCTTAAAATGGTCCTTGGAAAGTACAACTGCTAAAGGTATCATGAATTATGAGATTTTAATCACTTACAAGATCTGAGATTTACAGGAAGGAGGGGTCTGAAAGAAATGAGGAATTTATCATCCTCGTAAAGAAACTCCAAAGTAATACCTGGTAATCATTTTACAGAAAGAAATCCAAATGTTAAACGAATTAGATTTGCCATTTTTTCTTGCTATAACTTTGCCATTCACAATCAGGTCTGAATTCAAAGGACTGCAAAGGAATGTTCACAAGGGGTGAAGAGAGAAACAATTTATGTAAATAATAAATCATGTTTATAATGGCCATTTGTGTGAGCCCAGAGCTAAGGCCAGAAACAGAAATACCAATGTGTAGCACAGGAAAATTATTCCTAACTCATAAAAAGACCGTTTGTAGTTCTAGGAATTTTAGTTAAGTAAATATAAATAGGAAAAATGTGTTACATTCTCAAAATAGATACTGAATTCTAGTACATAAAAATTCCAATAATCCAACATCCTCATTATGCTCTTTTGCAGTCACCTTCAGCTCTCCCATTTTTAATCATCCAGTTGCATATTTATTATTTAAAAAGAGAGGGTGATAAAATTTTGCTTTCTTTCTCAGGCATTTTTTTTACACAAAATTTTATGTGAATAAGCATACAAGTTTTATTTTGTAGGTACTTGGTTATCATGCAGATAAATATTCACCTGGTTGCCACGTCACACTCGAGCTTTCTGCTATCATCATGTAGTTTTAATTTTTATTACTGGATTAAATTTTCAACACACCTCATGAGTCTACTGGTCATCCCAACAATGCAAAGCAAGCCTCAGGAGTTAACCTGAAAAGTGAGTCTCAGCTTCATTAGGGAATGAACTCTTGACATATTTCAAGTCCCTCCAAAGAGAAAAATTGATTAAGATATTGTAAAGATATGCAAATTTTCATATGTGTACAAAAATGTACCATTCTCTTCTCTTCTATAAACCCAGGGAATATTTCCAGGTCTAATTTTTTTCTGCTTTTAAAAGAAGGCATCGCATCTGTGATTCAGTAACAGATTGTATAATAGAGAACGAACACAAATGTACACATACATCCACACACAACCCTACACAGTCAAATCAAATATCCTCAGTGAATGTTGAATTTTAACTATCACCACTACCTATCCAATTTGCCTATCTACACAGGACATCACTTTCTTTCTTTATGTTTAATGAAAAAAACACTAAAGTGATTTGAATTTTTTTTTTTTTGTCTTGTAAGATAGAAAACAACGATTTAATTCTCATGTCTACAAGTTGTGAGCCTTGAAGCATTCTGGAGGACAAGAGGGAATTTATGTTACAGTAATCTGATATTCAGCAAAAAGACATTTTTACTACCAAATATATGTTTTTTAAAACCTCCTGAAAAATGACGTTGCAATATACACACACATACTTGAATGCATATATATATTTTTTACCCTTTTAGAATTCATACTTTTCCATTCAAACCTCAGCTCACACACCTCATCCACAAAGCCTTCTATAATATTCTCAAGTAGTCAGTCCCTTCAGAGTTTTGAAAATAATGATGACTGCAACAATGCTCACAGGCAGAGGTACAGAGTGTCAGCTAGGCACTTTACGTGTTAATTCATGAAATCCTCACACTCAGTTCCTGAAGGCATTATATCCATTTAATTTTTACAGAGGAGGAAACCTGGGCACAGAGAACTTAATCAACTTGATTAAAGTCACAGAGCTGGCAAGTGGAAGCGTTATTGCTCAAATCCAGGCAGCCTGGCCTCAGAGTCCAAATGCTTAATCATTAGACCATGGTCCCTCTCTTGATTTTCTGTTTATAAAATGGGAACAATAGTATGTCTCCATGGTATTGTTCGCTAAATGAAGTCAGATCATTCAGGAAAAGACCCTAGTACCATGCCAAGTACGTAGCAGTACTGAATGCTGTTGTTACCAAGCACAATTATTTTTAGCTAAGCCTCTGTCCCCTCCTACATTGTGAATCCCTTGAGGATGAGGTCTGCATTCATTCATTTGTTCACTCATTCATCCCACAACTAGTCACTGAACAAGTACTGTGAGCAAAGTGCTATGCCAAGTCTTGTAAGCACTCATCTCCCAAGACCCAGTACAGTTAGACCCAGACTGACACACTTCCTCCTCAGGGCTTTGGCATTTAACTGTGCCCTCTGTCTGGAAATCTCTTCTCCATATAATTTCAAGGCTTGTTTCCTCACTATATTCTCTCTTCTCCACTGTTATGCCTTTAGTGGCCTCTTCCTTAAATACCCTAAACAAAGTAGTGCTGTCTAGGACTCTGTATTTTCTTATTCTGCTTTATATTTTCTACTTATCACTGTCATACATACTAGACTGTAAGCTCCGTATAGACAGGGATTGCCAATTCTGTATCCACAATCTGGAATAGTAGGTCAGTAAATATTTGTTATATTGGTGAACGAAGGAAAAGGAAGAAGGGAGGGAAAG
>NW_006798376.1:2035807-2043757 GCF_000442215.2 Lipotes vexillifer
AGAGGGAGGGAGGGAGGGAGGGGGGAAAAAGAGAGGGGCCAGGAGAATTTTGAGCGATGAATGCTTTATAAAGAAGAAAATGTTTTCCATCCCATCTTGTCCAAATTACCTCTCACCACAAATAAAAGAATGTTGGTATTCATCCCCTCCCTCGCTCCCCCACCCCTCCTGCAGAAATTCCTGAGAGCTCCTTAAAGGCATTCCTCAGCTTCTCTTCTTGTCCTCCCTACAAACCTATGTCTCGCACCATTTGAATTCCAACACCTGCTCTTTCTCCTCCTAAGAAAAAGATGTGTATGACCTCCAGGGAGACCAGCTTTCCTTTTCATTTACAACAATGCTGAAGAGTTATAATTTCACAGCATCATCAGTGGTAGTTGAAATGATTTGTAATTTATCATCCAACTACCACAGACTAATTCATGATTAAAGAAAAAGCTCTTATTTTTCAATTGTCAAAAATATGCATTTCTGGATTCCTTCTTCAAACATGACATCATTAATTAGCAGGAAATGTGCTTTGAACTTCTTTTCTAATAAGAGTAATGAATTTACACTAAACTTCTCCTTCCTGGTACCATTCTAATCATTTATAGTAGTTTTGATTGGCATTAGACCATTCACAATTATTTTGGTTTTCGCCAGAACATGCTTTCCCTGATCCTTTTGAGGCTGGATGTGGCCTTGTGACTTGCTTTGGCCAATGAGAGGAGTTGTAGAAATGACATTTGTCACTTAAAGGCAGAAGATTTCAAAGCAAGTTGTGACTTTCCATTGCCCTTTCTGGTGACTTGGAGCTACGTGCCAAGATGGAGTCCCCATCAGTGTGGGTTTCCATGTGATGAGCTGGGCAGGGTGGGCCCCGGGGACATGCAAAGTAACTGAAAAATAAACCTTGGCTCAATTAATTCACTGACATTTGAGAATTTTTTCTTTTTTTTTTTTCCTGCAGCAATACCTGGTTCATCCTGCCTGCTTTATTAGAAGAGTAGAATCTGTGTCTACACAAGTGGAAGCTAACTCATACTGCTGACCTCACTCCATCAGTACCATAGACTAGGTATTTCAGTCATGATACTGGAATATCATGGAACAAATATCATGGGAGGAACAAATCTGTACATATTCTGAAATCATGGTAGAACATTTTTTTTTTCATATGCTCCTTCGTCCATCTTGAGGCTTTTCTATGAGGGTACTAAGGAATTGATGTCACATATTTTGTATCTTTAAAAAAGCTTTTGGGGGCGAAAAGGCCAACATCACATTCTTTCAACACCAGAAATAATTCTAGATGTTTTAGTTCCTCTAAAAAATTCTTTGAACATAGCTGTAAAAATGTTACCTACAATATCATTACAGTAAAAGGTATAAATACTATGTTTCAAGAATCTGACCCTGAATGAGAGTCCTAGGCCCTTCAGACCACTCTTCCGTCTCTACATATTAGGGATATATCTTCAAAATACTGGAAAAATCCCCTCAAATAATGGATGAATAAAACAACTTCCTATTCTGTGACTTATTCTTGAGTTTCTTCAAATGTTCTCTTTCCCCTCATATTTCTCCCCACCTTCTCTCTCCTTCTCTCTCTCTCTCTCTCTCTCTCTCTCTCTCTCTCTCTCTCACACACACACATTCACAAAATCCTTTAATCAAAACTACAGGTTCAGTTTAAGCCTTTTAAAAAAGTAAGCTGTTATCTTCATAGACATAATATTTTTAAAGAATCCTGCATTAATTTCAACCTAATTACAACAATGACCTCACCAGGTATGGCTGTTTAATATATCGCAAATTCTTCTAACATCTTCTCAGACAGTGAGCGATTCCAAATGAGTGGTTACCCCATATGAGCTACTTAAGTTGTCTTTTGCAAAATCTCATGACTATAAAGACACGTATAACTATTAATTCATTATTGAAAGAAAATTGTGCATGATGTATTAAAAAGGGCTGGGGAAGAGGTTTTCAAACACTGCACTATGAAGATAATAGGATTTGAAAAAGTCAGGACCCACTTCTGCTGTCCTCAAGAAATTAAGTCCAGGAAAAGTAATAGGTATGAATAGTTACTTCAACTGCCTTCAAGTTCAATGAAAATTGCACCTGAATATATCCAGAGAGAATCTGAGGAAAGTGGGAATTGTTCTTAGAGAACACTTCAGTCCCTTTTGAAAACAGAGCCAGAATGAAATAGCACTCGTCCAAAATTTTGAATATTATTTTTTTTGCTTCCACGTCTCATTAATGTTGATCTGCTCTTTGTGATAATTAACCAGCCCTGAGAAAGAGGCAAAATTCATCAAGAATAATATTCCAAGAAAACAAAACATAAATAAAAGATTAAACCAGTGCTGCTTTTTCAAATACTAGGAGCAGTTCTAATTACCAGTCAATTGTGTTAATAACTGTTACAACAAGAACATACATTGGGCAATAAACACTGCCTTTGTGGCTACAATGAGAAACTCCTCTCATGGGCAAACAGTTTATAGTCCTTTACTTTTACCAGGTGGAAACTGTAATGCTTCAGCTGAGGTCATGATGTTTTATTTCAAACACTTATAGGTTCACTGGATTCAGCCTGGGCAGTTGCATAAATGCCTGGGGACACAGATTACAGCGTAAGCTAGATGAGGCTGGCAATTCAGCTATGAGTATGAGGTCAATGCATATCTGCACACTTTCAAACCAGTAAAGGGATACGTTTCTGCACCCCTTGCAGGAGAAGAGAAAAACATTTCAGACAGAAAATAGCTTTCGTCAGTTTGCCAACACTAGTCAAAATGATATCTTTCTGTTTCTCTCTTTCACATAAACACAGAAACCTGAAAGTGAATATATCATGGACGTCTTAAGAAAAAACAAATTTTTCTATTGCTGGAGGGGTTTCGGGTTGATTTCCAGACCCATTTTCTAAATCTGCCTGCCTCAGCACACACACACCTGGTGAACTCTGCAGTGATTTTAAGTCACCAAATGCTTTCAGGAGAAAAATGAATGGATGAGGGCATGAAGGGGAAAGTACATAATTTAATGTCAAATATTAACACATAAGCCCTTTCTCACTTTCTACATGATAGTCCTATTCCCTTTGAGGCAAGTAGTGAGAAGAATATAAAACCCTAGGAGTGGGCTTCCCTGGTGGCGCAGTGGTTGAGGGTCCGCCTGCCGATGCAGGGGACACGGGTTCGTGCCCCGGTCCGGGAAGATCCCACACGCCGCGGAGCGGCTGGGCCCGTGAGCCATGGCCGCTGAGCCTGCGCGTCCGGAGCCGGTGCTCCGCAACGGGAGAGGCCACAACAGTGAGAGGCCCGCGCGTATCGCAAAAATCAAACAAACAAAAAACCCCTAGGAGTACGTCTCAGAATGTCAAAATACCAACACATGTCAAAGACATCACTGGTAGAGCGTGTCCAAGTTGTGGTAGCAAAAAATCCCACTGCCCCAGTCCCAAGCTCTGCCTTGATTTTCCTGCCTACCCTGCTCTGTACTCTGAATCTGATCTATTCCCTTCCAGTACCTTCCCAAATCAAAACTCCACTAAGCCCTTGGCCTTCTGAAGTCCCCTCTCATTATTTGAGGAAATAAGTGGTTTCTCTCTCATTTCCAAACTCCACAGCCTTTTCCTTGCCCTTAACATTGCAGATAGGAGTCTGCCCATCTGTTTAAGAAATATACATGCCTACTTGACAACTCGTAACAATGGGTCTGTGTTTGCTTGATCCTGAGTCCAGGTTTACTTACGAAAAATTATAAGTGTATGTAGTACAAGACCCCGGAACCTTCTTTCATTAGTAATTACACTGTTTCCTCCCTCAACTTCCCTAAACCTAATAATTTGACCGTCTCTGAATTACCACAGAGCTTGTAACTAGTGTCACATGTCTTGCACTAATTAAACAACGTCTCATATTATTTGTTCATTATCTACATATACAAGAACTCCATATACACACACTCCACAGTTAGCTTATTTTTCTACCAGCAAAGTCCTGATGCCAAAGATTATATCTTCTAATTCTTTGGTAAAGGAAATGATAATATACATTTAAATTCTTGTTTATCTAGATAATTGAAACTTTGTAAAGTAGAAAAAACAAAGAAAACTGAGTTTTGTTCTAATGGGACTTAAAATTTGTTCACCCACAGACTTGAGGATATGGGGAGGGGGAAGGGTGAGCTGTGATAGGGCGAGAGAGAGACATGGACATATATATACTAACAAACGTAAGGTAGATAGCCAGTGGGAAGCAGCCCCATGGCACAGGGATATCGGCTTGGTGTTTGTGACCGCCTGGAGGGGTGGGATAGGGAGGGTGGGAGGGAGGGAGACAAAGAGGGAAGAGATATGGGAACATATGTATATGTATAACTGATTCACTCTGTTATAAAGCAGAAACTAACACACCATTGTAAAGCAATTATACCCCAATAAAGATGTTAAAAAAAAAAAAAATTTGTTCACCCAGCCCTCAGTTCTTGCTGCATGAAAGGCACTGAATTGATGAGACCACCATGAATAAGAAATAGCCCCTTTTGAAAGCTCACCTTTGATGGTGGGTGAGGGGAGGTCACAGATAAGATGCCTATACTGTAACTATCGTGCAAGGCAGGAATGGTATAGAAGAGAGAAATTACTTCTGACTGGGGTTTGGGGTGGTAGGAATATAAGACAGTATACTGAAAATAAGCAAGTAATAGAATTAGGGAGTACCCATAAATTCTGTAAGAATTCCAGAAAGTAGGAAAATGTCGTGAAGCTGCCACTGGCTTCAACACATCTGAGATCTGCCTGCAAGCTAAATCTAAAGGAATATTTGGCCCATCACATGCAGAGGAAATGCAGGTAGTATTCTGGGAGAAGACAAAGTCATATACCTTCCAGAGAAGAATCTGGTGCCTTGGTGGAGTTGGGTGCATTCCAGCAAATCTCTGGGATGGGTCTGTGAACACCAGGTCTGCACTCTTGAGAGGATAAGAAAATACAGACACAAACTAGGTAACCAGGAATGTTATCTGCTGAGACATGTCCTGAGGGACAGTCAGAGCCCAGGCAGGAAGTGGTGCTGGGGAAGGAGCTGGACATCCTTTCTTTCATTCCATCCACCCAGGTGAGTAATTAGAGATGTGGTGAACAAGAGCTGCCCTGGGCACCCACGCATCCTCCGTTTAAGGGAAAAAGAAGCAAACACTAACATAGGGAAGGAGGGAAATAGCTGAGACCTAATCAGGATAATTCCTTTCCTTTTGAGACAACTAGCAGCCTAGAGAATATTATAAAGCCTGGAAATAGATATTCATGACCTGGAATGTAATCTCTTCTCTCCAGTCACCGTGCCCTGGCCAACTCCCACACTCTGCTTGCGGGCTTCAGACTCTCTAGCAACTGAAATCAGAAATGGTTTAACTTTACCAAGAAGAGAAAATAGTATAGAAACTTCTTCATAAGATGTACTCAGAAATATTCAGTAAGAAATATGACTCTAAAATTACAAATCATATTTTTTTCAAAAAAATTAACTAACTTGATTCAAGTTTTCCAATGAGAAAAGTGAAATTTCACATATCCAGGACAAAATGCATAGATATGGGCTGTATTCATCATATGAACTCATACACTATCACTTGTTTTCTGTTTCCATTATTTTAGAAAAACTAATCGCTTCTCCCTGTTCCAACAAGTAAAAGTTCTGCCAAAAAGTTTCAACTGAAGTTGAGTTTCAGTTTTAGAAAAAGTTGCTGTCGATTTAAGAGACTGTTTTCTGAGTCGAAAAAAAAGTGATCTGGGGAAAGGTCAGCCCATCTTTCTGACTGTATCCCAAGAAAAACTAGACACGAACACTAGCTCTGTGTGGGTCTCTGTTCTCCACAGTAGCGTGGCTGCCAGTCCTGTGTAGCTCAATGAGCTATCTTTTGGCAGTATATTTTTGGCATTAAGATTGGTCTTTGGTTCTAAACCTGACTGGAACGAATTGAAAACACTTTTATGGCTCCATCTTTGGTAATGGGTACATTCCTGACAAGCTAATAACCCATCAGAAATGATGGTATTTTTTTTTAAGATTTTTTTTTTTGATGTGGACCATTTTTAAAGTCTTTATTGAATTTGTTACAATATTTCTTCTGCTTAATGTTTTGGTTTTTCTGGCACTGAGCCATGTGGGATCTTAGCTCCCTGACCAGAGACTGAACCTGCACCCCCTGCACTAGAAGGTGAAGTCTTAACCACTGGACTGCCGGGGAAGTCCCCAGAAATGATGGTATGTTTAAAAACAGAATTATAAAGTCTGCGTGTGAGCTATATTCACTGGACCAAATACAATAAAAGTCAGAAGATAGAACATGGAGAAACTAAAATACGACTATTTCCCCAGCTGCTTTCTTAAGTTTAAAACAGGTTAAATGAAAATTATCAATGTAATTCCATTTTGGGCAGACAATTTAACCTGCCAACAACAAGTGCTTATCAGTCCCCTACTTGAGGTTTATACACTGGGGTGAGTGCTCTGGAAGATATAGAAATGCTATGGAATTAAAATTGAATGGGTAGCAAAAAGATGTAAAAAATTAACCATCATACAATACAGAATGTGAAAAGTCATATGAAATGGGGGGAAAGTGTTATGGAAGCATAGGTGAGAATGAGAATTCTGGTTGCTACAACAGGGAAAGGCTTAATAGTGGAGAAAACACGTGAGCTAGGCTTTAGGCTAGGATTTCAGGGCGGGCACGGGGACAGGTACTGTAGGATGGCAACGATGGAAGCAAATTCATCAGCACGGGAAAGTACAGACCACGCTCAGAAATGGCAAGTAGTGTCTCATTTGGAACACTGGGTCAGACAGTACATGTGCTAATAATCTTAGCTATGAATGACCCACTGCCAATCCCCTCAGACCCAGGGAGGATGGACTCAGTGTTGCACAGCCTCATGAAACCAAACTGAAGGAGAGTCAGGCACATTCACATCTGGGCATGCCTCAAGGACAACCGACTCCCTTATAGGTGTTGGCACATAAATATTTTAAAGGTTCCCTTGGGTTTTATGAAGAGACCCCCAGGTGAAGCCAGAAAGTAATCTCCGGTCTTGATTCACCTGGCGACTCATTCAGTTCCTCTGGTGCACAGTGTTTTCCCCGGTAAAGTGGAAGTCACTCTAATACATGTCTAGCCTACCTGCAGCGGGGTAGCTATGAGGCTAAAGAGACTAAGCACAAAATGATTATGTTGAAAATGGCCTGACCAAGAGTTTAGGACAAATATACTATCAAACTCAGAAAAATATTATCAAGCATCAAAATCCTTTCCTGAAGGATGGGAAAGGAAATTTGGGAGTACAAGAATGTACACACACACACACACACACACACACACACACACACACACACACCCACATCCAGAACTGCTCAAATAATCTGAACAAGCTGTTCCAACAGAAAAAAAAAAATTACCAAAGAACAGGTCACTTTTTATCTTCCTAGAATTTTCAGGAAATGCCAAAAAAAGCAAAAATAAAAGATGCGACAACAGTTTTTTCATGTGCTAGGCCAGCTGCTACTACCTTAACAGGATACTGTTGTTTAAATAACAGTAATAGAACCCAGAGGCCCATCAGAAATAATACAACACTTTACGAAGAGGGGAAACTAATTTCGTTCATCTGAAATGAAATACCTATTTCTCCAGACAAAGCCACAACAGATGGAGAAGTAAGTAGTTTTTAATAACAAAACCTTCCCAATACACCTCTTCTTTCCTGTTTCTTATTTCAGAGAGCAAAAGAAAATGAAGTATATAGAATGTCACTTATCTCATCCAAGGCAAAAATTCATTCATCCGTCCATATGACCAGCTTTAATGAACAGTTGCTATGTATCAGGAAAGATGCTGGGCAAAGAAATATGGAAAAATATTGATTGCTGTTGAGGAGGTAAGACCAGCAGG